>NC_134700.1:265274783-265437283 GCF_043290135.1 Rhipicephalus microplus
GCCACCGAGGTTTATTTGTTGCTCCACGTGGATACCCCACGAGGGCCTGTGAAAGATATTCACGCCTCGCTGCCATCGGTTTATTATGGCCTCGCACCCCGGCTTCTGTACGGATACTGCGACCAGCAGCCCCAGTCGAGGCACCGAACGCCATTGATGGGAAGAGCAGAGTCGATGCCGCGGAAGCTTGGGGGCCTTGCCTGAATCGAAAAAAGGATGCAAGACTGGGCGAGTTGTCAAAGGTTTATATTTGATTGATTGATATGTGGGGTTTAACGTTCCAAAACCACCATATGATTATGAGATACGCCGTAGTGGAGGGCTCCGGAAATTTCGACCACCTGGGGTTCTTTAACGTGCACCCAAATCTGAGGACACGGGCCAAGGCTTATATTTAAGGCAACGCGACAGAGGGGGGGGGGGGGGGAGGGGTGACCGCTAGAAATGCTTTTCTTTTTCACAGGACACCGAGCACAAATCACGCGGTCATAATACCCGCCCCCTTCCCCGTCCCTCGTTTCATGGGAAACTCACGTACGCTTGTGCCGATTGTTGCTGTTGTTGAGAAATTGACGAGCCGCAGTCTTCATGGTGACGCCCACCGCCGACCTGTTCTTCGTTAAAACACTGATCTCTGATCTTAATGATGACACTGGCACTCGTCCACGTCAATACAGTATTCAACAGAGTGTCTTTTGCACTACTGCATGTGTCTCAACTGGGGACAAAAATAAGGGACATTGTAACAAAAAGAACACATTACTGCTCGATGGTAATTATTCATCTTGGTGGAAAAGGCGCACAAGCATAAGTGCAAGGGGTGTGTGGGAGGAGGAGGGGGAGTGATTGCTGATTAGGAATAGTGCACCCTGTAAAGAAGGACTCCTCTATCCACCGGGTTGTTTTTTGTGCACACGTTTCGGAAAAGAACTACATGGTGAAAACAAAGGCTTGCGAAAGGCTGAATTAGCCAAGCACCGCTTAAACAAAGACTGTTCTGTAACTTTGTGTGACAGATTATCAATAACAAAACCTTTGACTAATAAACTGTTGACTCCATCTCAACGCAACCAATGGCTGTCTGGCAAACGGCAAGCACAGGATGCATGGCTATTGGTGTTGCTGTACTGGCATTATTCAACGTCGCTCTCTTCACCTGTCGTCCCATCTCACTCCAGGGTAGCAAACCCTTTTAATTAAGTTCTATGTCTTTTTTATTATTCTATATATCTCTATCAAGCCTGCCTTTTATGTCCCTGGCATTCTGCAGACATGCAACCGTTGTCTGTCATGTATAGTTGAACTTGCACAGTGAAAACACCTGAAAGCTACGTCTCATCCAGACGTGTCTGTGTCATCGACGTTTCGCCTCGTCAGTCGGTGAAAGCTGAGCCTACGAAGGGCGTGCACCACACTACTCTCTCTCTCGCTTACGCGCATCGTCGTAGACACGGCATCAGTCACCGGCCTTAAATGAAAAGTCGTATACACAAACGTCACCGGTCTTCTCGCAATCCTCTCACGCGTGGTCCGCCCCACCTCCCAAATCCCCCCGCACGAGAGCTTGTCTGGATGCGGTACCACTCGTCAATGTGGCCCCAGTACCCCTGCCCGCCTCAGACGGCCGGGGAAACGAAAGACCACAGATCCTCGCCGCACGAGTCACGAAGCCAGAGCTGCCGACCCTTAGCGCGGGTTTCGACTCCAGATTAAAAGCCCCGGCCGCCTGCTGCTCGTTTAACAACCTTGTCCCGTCGCCTCGGGGCGCTTTCCCCCGCTCTTGTTTTTGAGCCGCAGAGATGAAGCAAACCGCGATATCCTTCGATGCATCCCTCGTTCGAATAACGGGGGAACGGGCCTCCTCTTTTGGGGACGAAGCTCGTAAAACGGGGACGCTCGCAACGAGTCCCCTCGGAGGTGGCTTCGATCCCGACTCGTCGGGCGTTGTCGTTCGGGGCTCGGGCTTGGCCGGGTCCGGCTGCCAAGTCGCCAGAGAAATTGGTTTCGTCCACAGACACGCGCGTTGAAAGGTACTATATTACCTCGTGTTATACGGTTGTCGTTAACGGTGGGGATCCTTTCCGCGAGTCTGGACTGGGTCTCGATTTTATGGCTTCGCCAGCGATGCCTGGCGGATGTGCAGTTTAATCTCGCTTGTTTTTACGCTTACTCTCTTCGCTTGTATTTTTTTTCTCGTAAAACTACGTTTTCTCCAGTCACAAGTCTTTTCTCTCCATTTTTTTTTCTTCAATAGCTGCCTAAACCAACGACGATGCTTTCCACAGTTTACTGTCGGATGTTTCAACACCTGCCATTTAATTTTCGTAGAACGTAATGACTTCGACAGTGACGCCACGGTCGCTGCTAGTCACGCAATCGGAATCCACTGTGTTTTTACGTGCGTTTTAAGGAACTACCTGGGAGCATTTAGTATAAACTGGCAACGCATAAAGAAGTGGCGTGATAAAGTGGTG
Source organism: Rhipicephalus microplus (assembly GCF_043290135.1). Taxonomy (NCBI): domain Eukaryota; kingdom Metazoa; phylum Arthropoda; class Arachnida; order Ixodida; family Ixodidae; genus Rhipicephalus; species Rhipicephalus microplus. Next base: position 265,277,258 of record NC_134700.1, read on the forward strand.
TAGAAATCGTGCACTGCGTCGTCTTGGGTAAATTAGCAATCCAGTATATGCCTTCGCAACGCGCTTTTCGAAGAGATAAAAGCTTTCTCACTTTCTCAAATTTCAATCCCTGCGTGCCCCAACGCGCCTTCATTTTTTTTTTTCTGCAGGCGGTACTCGCAGATATTTGAAGCCAGACGGTTTCATCTCTTAACTGAGCATGTGACCTGCACTTCTTCAACTTTCTTTCAACTCAGCTTCTCTGACGGCTTATATAGACCCCACGCCTATGGTTTGCCCTCACATAGAGAGTCTGCAGGCTAACAGCATTGCTTAATCCAAGCAGGCTTCCAGAGAAGTACTGCCACATCCACTGTATTATCCCTATGGACGAGGGGAAGGGGCAAAGTTTTGTCGCAGCACCGCCCCTTACTCCTCGTTCATCGTGTCCATCCAAAGGACATAGTTCATAATCGATAAAGTCATTACAATGGAACGATGACGTGCTTGTCGTAACGGCCTTCCTATGGCCCTGGCTTTCCCGGAGGAAAGTTAAGAATTTAATAGTTCTTGGAATGCAACGCCGGCGGGGCTATGGCCCTAACCGTGCTCTTCGACACACTGGTTGGATGAGTCCATCTGCATAAAAGTACAGTACAAACATTGCCTCCTCTCTCCCGCCTTACGTGATCGAAGATGGTTCCTCCCTCTCCCCTTATAGTGTGGACACCTGTATTACATTGGCTATGTTATATAACCAAGCCTTTCTTTCGTCCGCAAGGCTTGGACAGAAGAAATGCTAGGGTAATTCAGTTCATAGTGTGCCCTTCTTGATGCATGGTCTCGCATAATTATAGTAGCACAGAGTTGCGACCGTACGCGGACGAACGCAGCGCAACTTACGCATATAGACACGGACGAGCGCATATATACTTGTGTCTCCTGTCTTCGCCAAAGTCGCGCTGCATTTGTCCTGTAAGGACTCGCCCAAGTCCAGGTACCATTGTGCTGACCGTGTGTCTCCTTCTCTGGGGTCGCAGTGAGCCGCGAGAAGGCGTACGTGTACGGCGTGTCGGCTGCGGGCGTGGCGTACAGCATCACGCGGGCCTGCAGCAAGGGCGAGCTGAACGAGTGCGGCTGCGACAGCGCCATCCGGCAGCGCAAGCCGCGCGGCTCCTGGGAGTGGGGCGGCTGCTCGGACGACATCGGCTTCGGCGCGCAGTTCAGCCGCAAGTTCGTGGACGCCGGCGAGGACCCGGCCACGGCGTCGGGCCTTATGAACCTGCACAACAACGAGGCCGGCCGGCGCACGCTGCGCCGCAGCATGGAGACCGTCTGCAAGTGCCACGGCGTGTCCGGCTCGTGCTCGGTGCGCGTGTGCTGGCGCCGGCTGAAGCCGTTCCGCGCCGTGGGCGACGCGCTGTCGGTCAAGTTCGACGGCGCCACGCACGTGCACATGACGCGCGCCGGAACCAGGGCGGGCGGCCGGAAGCGCCGGCCCCGGCTCCGGCCCGTGCTCAGGGACGTCAAGAAGCCCGGAAAGAAGGACCTCGTCTACCTCGAGGAGTCGCCCGACTACTGCACGCGCAACGAGACGTGAGTGGCCCCCGCGCGCATTCGTAACAGTATCTGTGGTCTTCCACGTACATCCGAGGGCCGCGCCGTATAGCGGAGGACTCCCGGAACTGCACGAGCCTCTATAACGTACCGCCTCCATTGAAATGCGATAGCCTCCACCGGGATCGAACTCACGACCTTCGCTGCTGGCGCTGTCGGCGTTTCGCTTGCTTCGCGACGCCCTGCATGCAATGCACAGAGTGGTGTGCGTATACAGGGTGCCCCCCATAACTTGAGCCAAGAATTTAAAAAAAAAGTCACTTCAATGGCGAATTGAACCATACGCGTAATACTCTCACTATAACCTGTAGGTAATCAGGCTATTTTTTTTATTTCTCCCCACACTAACTAATTATAATTCTTAATTACCTATTTTTTAAATATGGGCTGGAAATTCCAAAATGTGAACACAGAGATATAGAGCCCTTTGAGAAACCACCGACTGAATTGTTTCCTGTTCGATACGTCTCGCGCTGTTATTTTTTCCACGTTGTAAAGAGAGCAGCAAGGTTGGCAAAAAAATAAAAAACCTGTGACGGACCGCGAGCCCACTGCTATAGTGCCGATTTTCTTTACAACGCGGAAAAATAACAGCGTTAGACGTACCGTATAGGAAACAATTTATTCGGTGGTTTCTGAAAGTGCTCTACATCTCAGTGTTCATATTTTCGGTTTCCAGCCCATAGTTTGAAGATAGGTAATTAAGAATTATTAATTATTTAGTATGGAGAGAAACAAAAAAAATAGCCTGAGTACCTACAGGCTACATGTGATTAGTACGCGTTTGATTCAATTCGCCACTGAAGTGTTTTTCATTTTTACATACTTGGCTCAAGTTATGTGGAACACCCTGTACAGCTCTCAAGCGCTGGCCGTTTCTTTGGTAATATGTATAGAGAATGTTAGACTGCTACAATTACGGATATCCAAAACTTCACACAAAGATGGCGTTTCCCCAGCACGCATTCGCACTCGCGATTCGCCTTATGTAATACCGTATCGTAACCATCAGTGATTTTTTTTCTATACGTCAAAAGCTGGGTTCGCCACATGAAGAACTTGAATTTATTTTACATAGCCACCTAGCTCCGCTAAATAAAAGTCTATTCAACTCACCTAATTAAGTTCCAAGTGGTGTATTTAACGGCCTCAAGTTGTCTGACGCTACAGAAAAAGCAACTGTGAAGGCACAGAACAAATATCGGATTTCTGTGGTTTTTCATTATTGTGGACAGATTTATTTAAACATGCTGATTACACCGTAGTCAACAACCGAGTATGCGGTAGCGAGCCAGGCGATGAGCCGTGCTAACATCCACGGGGTAATAATTAAATTTTAAAAATGAAATATATAAAACCGTCCGAGTTGATGCATGCCCATGGGTCTTCTGGATACGTCTGGCGCACTGCACAAAAGTTCTAATTTCCTTTAAACCACAGAAGGCTGGAAGCACTTCGTAGCTGACCATTTTCGTAGCCTGGTCCGCAAGTGCACAAATGGATGGCGGCAACAAGAACCGATTCCGACAGCACCTCGCTGCGGACTGCAGGCGTGCAGCCCCGTGCATACCTTATTTAGAGACGAGTTTTTCTCAAGGGGAGCCTACGTGGAGCGTGCCTTGGCGTGGCATCAAGAAGTAGAAAGCGCGCATTCCTCCGTGATGAAAAACAAAGAAAAATAGCAAGCTGGGATTCCGGAGCCATTATCAGTTTTCATCGGCCGCCATGCAATGGCCCGTTGACACTAATCCTTCCTGGGCAGTAAGCAGAAAAGATTCGTCGATCATCGGCGGTCGAATTCCTCGCTTGTTTTGACACGCCGATATTTATGGCGCGGCTCCCTTGCTTTATTTCTCTCGGCCCAGCAAAGCTGAAATGAAGGTGGGAGCGGCCCGGGAATCAAACGACAGCAGAACTGCCTTGGCGTCCTTCTGCGAACCAGCTTCCAGAAAAGTAAAACGAACAAAAAAAATGCATATGAGGTGCCGTTCGCGTGTGTCGTGGCCTTTGAGTCGTCTCAAACGTCTGCAGAGGCGTGGCTTTACTGGCAGAGTGTAACGTCCGGGTTCACACGTGGTTAAGTCTTGTTGGCGGCAATTTAATTGCCTACACTTATACTCTGTTTCACTAGTCCTTTTCAGCGCTGTGGAGGCTACAGGGCCCCTCAGCCAATAGGAAGGGCGGTTAGCCCCTTCACAATTATTCATCCGCGCAGTGTGGTCTACTCACCGTCTTCACGGCGTCTGCTCACCGAATCGTCTTTGCATGCTCATTGCAGTTAATATAGCTGGTAGCAGCTCTTTGGCTCACGTGTGTAACGCTGTGCCTCCGTGCATCCGTACTAACATGCCGCAACACGCTTCCCTCGCCGCAGCTGTTGGAGCGGTGCCAAGTAGGTCACGCCGCAGCTGCGCGTTGACGTCATGCTCCCCTCGCAGTGCGTGCTGACATCACTCTTTCACTTGCCTGCCGGACAATCACCGCTACACCCGCAGCTACCGCCTTGTCCGTTCGCCCGCACTATCTGCCGCGCTGCCAGCACCACTCACTTCACTTCCACCGCTCGCTACACCGCCGACTCATCAGTTCATGCGGAAACTACCTACCTACATACCTACGACTACTATAAGGTGAATGTACATCAATTTGGTCTTTGCCAACTTCGACGTCGAATATCTGCAGGAACCTCCCAGCCTGCATTTCACCGACCACAAGGCCATGGTTGTCAACGCAAAACGCGCGCTTGCTCCGGTCCATCCCCTGTGTATCGACTCTGAAGAAACGACGACTACGACGTCTTACCAAACGATTTATGAAACTTGCACGAAACCCAACCCGCCTCCCGTGTCTTTGCGCTTCAAACAAACGTTTACTCGAGTAAACGCGACACCGAGTTTCGCTTCAAACTGTTCTTTCAGCACCCGCATCAACGCCCGTTTCAACCGGGTCAACGCCGCGCACACCGCTGCTGCTTCGCATCCCATCAGGGTTCCCTTCGGGAAGATGGTCTATTAACCATCTTAACTTAAAGATACAGTAAAAATGTGAAACAAGCAACTACGCCAGACTACCAACTCCGCCTTTTCAGAAAAATTTGATAACTTGGAGATGTAACATTGAGGTGACTCAATCGATGCCATTTGTCAGAAACAATGCAATGAGTACGGCGTCGCCATCTCTGCGTTGCTACCTAAAAACGTGAGCGAACCTTATAGACACATTTTTAAAAGACTTCTGCACCCCAAATCAAATGCGTATCTCAAAAACGTAGTTCTATTATCGGCAGTATACAGCTGGCGAAGCCCCATTACTCAAACCTAAATAAAAAATGCGACCAGTATTTGGAAGTGAAGGAATTCAACAATGCAGAATACCGACTATAAAGATTCGAAGTAGATGGCTCTCGCTTCAACAGGCTCCGCCATATTGTCCTACGTATACGGCATCTCTTGCGTACGTTAGCGTTGAACGCTATATGCCAGAAATTTCTCTGATACGTAAGAGTTCTGGCTAGCCCCGCCGCGGTGGTCTAGTGGCTAAGGTACTCGGCTGCTGACCCGCAGGTCGCGGGTTCAAATCCCGGCTGCGGCGGCTGCATTTCTGATGGAGGTGGAAATGTCGTAGGCCCGTGTGCTAAAATTTGGGTGCACGTTAAAGAACCCCAGGCGGTCAAAATTTCCGGAGCCCTCCACTACGGCGTCTCTCATAATCATATGGTGGTTTGGGGATGTTAAACACCACAAATCGATCAATTAAAAGTTCTGGCTACGTTAACGTTCTGCGCACGCTCAGTTTAGAGCACGCAACACTAACGTCAACGCTAAGTCGTTGTGTTTACTGTTTTCCGCTATGCTAAATCTACCTACTGTCATCGTATTAACTCTATAAGGATGCGAAAACACATTAACAGCATTAGGATTTGTCCAGTTCGTTGGGTCATACTGAAAAAAAAAAGACTAACCTGTGCGAGAAGTTAAGACGAAAAGAAGGAATGCATACGACACTTAGAAGTGCAGTCCAAACACCATGTGTGTTTCCTCCATTCGTCTTAACCTATAGCGTTGCTTCCACTTATTTGAAGAGAGGTCATCTCCCTTCAGGCAGCGCCTTTGTGAAAAATAGCTTCATCTATCTGCGTCAGCTTCACTGATTCGATAGCGCACGCTTTGTTTGCCTACGTGCAAGCACTGCCTAAGTTGATAGGTGGGCCTTTTCCAAAATTGTTCGCACGTACTTAAAGTAAATACGCTACCAAACGTCTCACTACTTTTGATTTCATACAACAGCACACGTTAAGGCTTTTCCAAGGCAGCATTTCGATATAGCATTTTTATGCATATTGTATATGCCTACTGATCACAGCAAGTATACAGATGGTTTAAAATTAGAACATTTTCAATATGGGAAGCGGGCGGGCCAAAACTTTCGTAAAAGATGGCGCCTATAAAAAAAAAACGATATCTATCTAGAACCCGTGGTAGAACTTTGACAAAAAACGTCTTTATTAACACTCGAAAAACGACCCCGCATATTTTCATTTATACACAAAACGTTCGCTTTTAAACATGTAATAGGGTTACGTATCTGCGGTGAGGGTCTGCTGGCGGCCAGATTATTGGATATATGTTGTAGATATTGTTACGAGAAGGAGACCGACTCTGAGGGGTAGTCACAGATGTATTTACAGCCGGTTAAGCGAGCAGCGCCAGCCACAGAGATTAGCTCGCGCCAGTCTATATGCTTTGTCTTCTTCAACTCCACGCACTGGCACGTAGCAATATTTCCTGCGCCCACCCTTTGGCAAGTGATGGCCTCTTGAGTTTCCCTATGTACAGGTCGTCCTAATTATCACGCAGCGCAATTTCAGAAAAGAGAATCGGCGTTACGCATAGCAGAGCTGGTGAATATTGTTTCCAGTGTACTGTAGTAGCCGCCAATAAATGTTTCGCTAAAGATAATTATTAATTAGTAATACTCATATTCGCAACTCAAATAGTACTCGTCTAATTATCAAAACGTCAATGAGGCAGGTGTGCGCATGTTGAAGCGACATCTGTCTGTGCCACTTTCAAGAACGTATACTAAATGCTTGCTCTTTTTTTTTTTCTGGTTATAAAGAAATCCCGCGAAATACGAAAAATAATACGCGACTGGACTGCTGCGCGCATCAGAAAGAAGCGCCCTCAACTACTATAGTGCCCTGTCTCTGTGCACCGCAGCGCCCTCGGCGCGAACAAGGTGGAATAAACGTGGTTTCATTCATTCAACAAGCTCGCTTTGAGATAGCCAGTAGCAATGAAGGAAATGTAGAAAGAAAAAAAAACGGATCGCGCTATCTTCCACTTCTTGTCCGAAGAAACAAGCCGCCTTGATCATACACAGTCGGGCAGTAAGCGCTCTAATCAGAACAGTGCATGATCCGGCCGCGAACAGTTGACCGCGAGATGCGAATGGTGATAGCGACGTAACAGTCAAGCGGAAGGAATCGCTGCATAACTGCTGCACATGTTGTTGGCACCCGAGCCGTACTCTTGCCAATGTGCAAAACGCTGTCTCTGGCAACGGGAAAGAGGCAAAGCGGCTGTTTCCGGTAAGATTGTTTGAGAGCGCCACTTTTTTTTTGAAGGGTGGGGGTGAGCTCAGTCACGTGTTATTTTTCATATTTCACAGGATTTCTTTATTCACAGAAAAAAATGAGCACGTAATTAATGAATTGTTGGAAGTAGCACAGACAGATGTAATTTCGAAATGTGCACATCTGTCTGATTTACATTTTGATTATTAGGCGAGTAGTTCTATTTTTATACAGAAACATTGTTAGACTAATTAGTTAATAGTCAATAACAAGAAATAGTAGCGTCTACTTCAGTATACTGGGAACGATATGCGCTAGGTTTGCTTCTCGTAACACCCTTCGTCTTCTTTTTTTTTATCACGCTGCGAGTTAATCGGGACCTCCTGTATAACCACCAAGCAGGAATTAGGACAGGACGGCAATGCCAGAAACGAAGAATCAAACCATTACTCCTTCGGAGTCCTTGTGTAAACGGGAAGTTCATACTGCGCAAATCTTTCATGGTGCGTTGTTTACACTACAAAGAAAGCATACTATAGCATACCTATGCGTCAGCTCCATACCGGTTATTTTCATTTAGCACATTAAACGAAATATCAAACAGTAACCGTAGCACTCTCTATGCGTCTTCGCATTGCATATTGGACCGTAACTGCTAAAATCCTTGTCAGGCTGCTCTAAGTGTCCATCCACTGGATAAGGTCCTTAGTCCCCTCTACACGATGCTGGTCTTAAGCGACTGAAAGGTTTTTACCACAGGCTGCAGAACTGTGAGCTGACTTTAGGATACTACGCAACCTTTTATGCAACCAACAACCTCTTAAAAGCATGGATATTGATTATTAAAATAGATAGTCTATTTTATGAAGGAAAATCCAGCAGGAGGGTTAAACTTTTTTTAACAAAACAACGAAGTCGGCCATTTTTTCTGACCCATGGGGGGGGGGGGGGGGGGGGGGCTAACACCGGAGGGCCCGGTTCATTTGAATCCCTTGAACCCTGGGTAATCCGCCCGCTGAGCGGGCGGTCACTTCTGCATGTGTGCTGCCATGTTGATTTGTGACCTCTGTGACGTGAACAGTGGCTACAGCGATAACACGTTGGGGAAAGGAGACACGTGGCTTACCCTTTCGTTTCCGTGCAGGCTAGCCGTGCTGGGCACCGCCGGTCGCTCGTGCAACAACACCAGCTACGGCATGGACGGCTGCCGGCTGCTGTGCTGCGGTCGCGGCTACCAGACGGTGGTGCGCGAGGTGGACGAGAAGTGCCACTGCAAGTTCGTCTGGTGCTGCAAGGTGCAGTGCCAGACGTGCAGGGTCACCAAAGAGGAACACTTCTGCAAGTGAACTGCGCGCGCCGTCTTGCTATCCTCCTCCTCTGCGAGGCGGCTCTAGTCCCTGGCACACACACGCCGCCGCCGCCGCCAGACACACCGTAGACGTGCGAGGCAACAAACGCCAGTCACACGCATGGGAACAGCCGAACGGGGAGAGCGCGCCGCACAAGAGCAAGTCAGCGTGCCACACGCATGCGCGAAAGAAGCGAACAAGTCGGCGACGCTGGAGCGACCAATCAGGACTATCCTCGCGCATCAGAACTTGCTCTGACGATGCACATATATGATGCGATCAGCGGACAGGCGGGTGACAGAAATGCGAAGGTGAACGTGTGCCGGTTTTGCCCCGGTAGATTGTGTAGCATGTCAGGCATTCGCGAAGCACGATGTAACCTGATTTCTATTGCAGACGTGTGCACACTTCCTGTCTGGTGCACTTGGGCAGTTTGCTGGATACGAGAAAAGGCGCTATATTAGTTCGATTGCTTGGCCCAGGCCGCGGTGGCTTAGGTGAACATTGCATTAACTTAACTCGTCGTGCAATGGCTCGAGTAGCCGCGTTGCGCAGGTGTTTCAACGACGTACCGTCGTGAGCATGCTTAGCGTGAACATGGAAGCGTGTGTTGCATGGTGCTATCACGACGCCGCCTACATCAACACGAAGCTCTGCACATGTGCAGCTAGTTTGTGATGCGATTATTTGGCTATCACGTCATCGGTGCGCACCTTCGACGAAGGTGCACTCAGATGACTTACCCCCGTATTCTAGAACGCGCCTTCACTCAAAGCTCCGCCTTCACTTGAGAAAGCCGAAGGGAGCGCCATCTATGGGCGGGGAAACTCACTGCATATCAGTGATAATTTGCTGCTATTCTTGAGTTGCGCAGCGTCATTTTCAGCCGAGCAGCAGCGCAGTGCTCAACCCTGTCAAGTGAAGGGTGAAAGTCGAGTCTAGGAGCGTTTGTGAATACGGGGGTTAGTGTATGCGATGGCAATTATAGTCTCGCCTCCGCCTTTAATGCACTGCGCATGTGCAGGGCCTCGTGCAGTTCAGTGTATCTGATAACACCACGAACGCGCTCCCAAGTTCATGCTAATCGTGCTCACAAATGTACTTTATTCGGCTTTCACAGGCGATCTGCTCGCCAGAAGCTCTATATGGGCTCGTTGGCGATCAGTAATGTAGCCTAACGTAGCGTTTTGCAAGCAAGGAAGGGGCCATAGAAACCTCTGTCGCGCTGCATTGTGTACATTTCCTCATTCACGCTTATCTGCAATGCGCAGCATTCCTTGAATTCCCCATGCGAATCATGGCGCCATCTTCGAACCTTCTGATGCCGGAAGCAACCTCAAAAAAAATTGCAAGGGTACGTTTCCTTTTTAATTTTTAATTGATTCACTATTTCAGTCAACTCTATATACGCAAACTATTTTCAGTGAGGTGTTGCCACAAGCTATCACATCACTCGAGCTGGAGTGATAATTTGCAAGTTGGATCGTTTCCTGTTATAGTTATGTTATTTTTTATTTTATTTTTCGTGCAGTCTTCTCAACTGTTCTCTGTAAATGTAATCTCTTAGCTACATGAAAATAGCACTTCATCGATCCAGTTAAACTTAATCTTCCTTCTAATGTACCACTTAGTATTGACAAAGTACCTCCCAAGCTCTCGCGAATTCAGACATCAAGCAACGTCGTCGAAATAGTCCGGAATAGTTCAGTTTGCTTACCCGACAGGCCACATAGCAACGACTCTGGCGAAGCTTGTGGGAGTGCTAAGCGTTGATTGCTGCGAACATTTACGCATCCTGAGGGGAACATCGCAAACTAGCCATTCAAGAAACCCTTCTCCAATTTACGCATCACCAATGCAAGTCATCTTTTTAAGACCTTTTCATTTCAGTCCAGCGTGAAATCATGTCATATGTACATAGTTTTTCGGCGAGATCCGGGATTCGGGCTCTCGAGCTGGCGGTGAGTTCAATGGCGCTATTCCAAGATTGAAAGCTGAGGTGAGTGTGAAGCACAAGGAGCGGCACCACCCAGCTTCTGGTCAATCACCTGCGCAGGCACTTATCGTCACCGGCAAGAAAAAGCACCACCGTCTCGTGTGTGGCCAACGAGGAGGTATCGAGCCACAACGAAGCAAAATGTTTGCCGCCTTGGGACGCACATTTGTTCGCTCTATATTTCATCTCGCGTGTGTCACAGTGCATTGTGCCATGGACGCGCGCATTAATCATGCATTAGTCAAGAACCCGGACTGTTGCGCGATTGTTTTCCGTTGCACGAAGCCGTATCCTGGCAACTTTCATCGGGAGAGCGTTCGGCTATTGACAGTTGCCGTGGTATATAACTAGTATTGCTGCAAAACTCAAGAAATCGTTGTTTTTTCCTTGTTTGTGCGAATTGTGCGAAAGAAAAAGAATTCATTCTAGATGTCTTTCGGATCATCACATGTGGATTGTGTTATAAAGCCGAGCGACTGATCAGAGCGCATTTATTGACCAATATCCGTGGCTATTCAGAAATTACGTTGCAGCTATCAAGCCGAGGACCGTGTTATGTTCGGATCCTTATCCATGGATTCCATTGTGCTTTTATTCCCCGTTGCAGCTAGCGGCCGTCATTGGCGATGACGGTGACCCGGTGCCATGACAGCCAACGACGCAGGGTAAAAATGCGCAAAATAAAAGAAACAAACAAACTCTTAGACAATGTGGCCTGACCGAGGGCGCATTCTGCTTTGAAATGAACCCGTGCTAAAGCGCAAATGGTGCGCAGCCATGGAAAGGGCAAAACAAATGCATCGTTCAAGTCGGCCGCAGGACGTAACCCACAGCAACAAAAATTTAAAAAAAAAACTTATGTATGGTAGAGCACATGTACACACGTTCAAGAACATAACTGCGGTATAGGTGTACATGCTAAAAACATTTCGCCGGCGTTGTTTCTCGCTATACGAGGTCACGTGACGTTCAGTGCAGCCACCGTTTTTCGTCATCGTCCTATGAACTGAAACGGGCGTTAGCCACCATTAGTACCGATTCCGCGATTTTCCAGCGACCAAGGGGGTTGTCGAGGAGAGCCGCCAACACTGGCCGAATTTCGCTGTCCAGGAGGAGTTCTTACTCATGATAATAGTGTTCTCTTTATCACTGTATATGCGATAGGAGCTTTCAGTGTACATCGTCACCGAATCATGCATCTTTCTCTTCGTAGCAAAAGCAGCAAGAGTTGTCCGAGCGGTCTCTTGCTATAACCATGCTTTCTTTTTTTGTACATTCAACTTCCGTTGTCTCCATTGACTTACTTCTTATTTAAGCGACTCGAGGTAAGGGAAAACTCCCGTTAATGGCGTCAACACATGCATCCCTCTGACTGCACATTTCACTCTTTTTTTTTCGACCACCTAATCAAACGAACCACTCCACTTCTTTCTAGTGACTGTATAGCGAAGACCAATAAAACTACTGACCATAAACCTTCACTCTTACGTGTTGTTGTCGTTGGCGTTAATTCTTCTTCTCGCAAGAACAGCTTCCTGTGAAAAATGTATGTAAGCGGGCTGTTTGGTACGTCCGCGAACGTAAGTAGCCCGGTGGTTCTGGACTTTCCCAGATGCAGCGATACACTGTGGGCTTCACTCCACAGTAGGGGCAGCGCGGACTCGCTCTCTGGATTTTGATTGATATGTGAGATTTAACGCACCAAAAACCACCATATGATTATGAGAGACGCCGTATTGGAGCGCTCCGGAAATTTCGACCACCTGGGGTTCTTTAACGTGCACCCAAATCTGAGCACACGGCCCTACAACATATCCGCCTCCATCGGAAATGTAGCCGCCGCAGCCGGGATTTGATCCCACGACCTGCGGGTCAGCAGCCGAGTATCCTAGCCACTAGACCACCGCAGCGGGGCCGCTCTGGATTTCGTGCCAACCGGTTGTGCCCCCGCGATCTCCGACTACAGTGCAGCTGTGGCCGACTGGCTCGCCCTACGCCATCTCCTGACGCCGACAAGAGCTCTCGCTAAATGATGCCCCGTCCTCGGACTCCTGCGACTGCGTCCATCGTTTCTATCTTCTCATTGTTTCTGGGTGTCGCTGTCCCTGCGCCACGCTCTCTCCTTCCCCCTCTCTATCGCTATATCTTTAATCATATCCTTTTAATCCCCCCTTACCCCCATCCCTCGTGAGCTACTGTTGAGGTGTCGCACTCTGATGCAGACAGTTACGGGGCTCCCTTTTCTCTTCTTTGCTCTTTGAGAATCACATAAGAAAAGTAAGGGCTGTGCGGAGGATAGTGTGTGGCGTTGAAGAGGCGAAGTACGGTAAAACCTGACAATGAATTAGTGCAAATCTGCCACCCCGCAACATCTTCCTCTCGGTTGAATGATATATACGCTCCTGTACACGGCAATACAGAGCAGCTGTACGTTACGTACGCGTATTGCTAATTTTTTTTCTCGGATACTTCAGACAGGAAAACCGGGCTTTTGTGTAGGCAGATGGTGGCAAAACTGGAGCAAATTCAAACAATGAAATAGCAACATGACGCCGCCAGCTTATCAGTTCAAAGAGCATGTGATGCTCGGGGTCTGCCGCACGTGCGTATTAGACAAAGTTTTCATCATCATGAATCGACACGCCCTCAATCAATGCCCGAGCGCTGAGGGCACATGGTTACCAAGATGAGCTGAAACGCGCGGCCCCTGATCGGTATTTGCCCAGTACAATCGTTGTCTTGTTAATTTTCAGTCAACCAGTGTGGTGATTAGTGGGATTTTCCCAGTCTCTGTGGCTTCTTCGCGATAAATGAGTTTTCCGGGAGAGATTTCATGGTCGAGTAGTAAAACAAAAAGAAATAAAGTGATAGAACGACTACAGAGAAAGAAAAAAAATCTGTATATAAAGGGAAATTTAAACAAACTCCCAAGCATTTCCCCGAGGGTGAACATGGTTAAGTGCGAATACACGGGGTGATGCTATGAGGGGTTTTTGGTAATTCGCACTATTATATTTATTAATCACACTATGGTGCCTTTATGGTGTAATGGTTCCTGGGAATCGCAATTTGATCACACGGGGGAGTTTACGTTAACTCACTGGCGAATGCCAACGGATTTTAACTTTACTCCCCCTCACGACCCGCTCTCGACGGGAGACTGAGAGAGAAGGCGGGCGCGCGAGAGAGAGGGGTGCGCGCGCAGCTGCAGCGTGCGAGGAGAGCGGAGGAGCGAGCGAAGGGGGAGGGGGTATAAGGCGCGTTACTGACACCGATATCAGCGTTGCGTCCGTGGCTTATTCGGTAGAGCGTCGCGCTGCGGCCGGCCAAGTCCTCTTTCTTTTAAAGATAGAGAGAAGACTGCGGACGCCGCCGACGGCGGTGGAAGGTTTGGGGTCGCTTATAAAGTGTATTCACACTTAAAAAATTCTTGGCGACGCGGGACTTGCACACTCGGGCCAACATCCGAAGACGCGCGCCGCCACCACTCGGCTTTCCCACCCCTTATTTTTCGTTCAGGGTATCTATTTAACTTGCCTGAGCATGACTGTAATTCAATACACACGGATAACTAATATGTACATTCTTCTACATGTCTCAACACAATGACGAGCAGACAACACTAGAGAATTCACTATCTCTAGAATGAATGACGTAATGTGACAGCCTTTTTTTTTCAAAATATGCTCTAGAATGGCGGTCTGGATAGACACCTCGCCGCTTGTGCCTATCACGGTATATTAGAAAGTGAAGTGAGAGTCGAAAAATGCCAGGGCGGGGTAGAGGGGAGTAATCGGAAGAGGAAACCAGCGAAAACTTACACACGAAGACGCGAAGGAGAACAACTAGAAGACAAGCGGATAGAGAGGTGAACGAATTTAAAGAGAGAGAAATAAAGAGAATGAGAAGTAAACACGAAGAAAGGGAAGAAAGAGTGAAAGATCGACGGTAAGAGAACCACTGCAGATTGGCAGAGAAAGACAAGGAAAAAAAGAGAGGAAAAGAAAGTGAAGAAAGATAGAAAAATATATAAAGACAAAAACAAATATTAACAGAGAGGTAGACGTACAAAGACAGAGTACGAGACATAAAAATGAAACGGCAAAGCTTGCATTAAGCAACGCAAGCCCTGAAACAGCGAAACTGGATGATTCAAAATACTTTCTTCTAGTTTGTTGCTATGCCTCATGGTGATGTAGGTTGTTTCTGACTTCCGGTCGGCCTCCATGTAACTCTCGGTCTATCCGTCATATCCCACCGCTGCATGCCACTCGATAGTTGCGACTGGCCTACTGCATATGTGCCGACCAGCGGGTAGCGATGTGCTGACATATTGAACCGCAGGACCGTGGACTTCAAGAACAGAGAGCCGAGGCATAATTAGACGGGTGTAGAGGTCGTTCGCTGGCATTACTACGTCGCTGCCGTAGCTGCCGAAACAAGCATCCGGTCCCGATGAATGCAGAAAGTATGCGTGGCAACTACGTCCTCGTTCTCTACAGTGAGGGAAGAGGGGGGGGGGGGTATTTCCTTCATGTCAAAGTAGCGTGAAATCTCGGCCGCAGAAAGACTCTTCCGTAGACAGTTTGCAAAAAGTCTTGGAATCACTTTGACAGTTGCTTCTTCAAGATCGTTACTAGTCTTCAGCTAGGTTCTGGTTCGAGTTAAAGCTTTGACAGTCACGGACACGACATGGGCACGTCCTTACTGGTGTAGGCCTTCCATCGTTTCAGGGTCTTCGCAGCAGCTGATGCCTTACCCATTCCCGGGGGGGATGGGGGGGCGCTGCGAGCGCTCGATGGTGACGGACGCACTCCACATCACCTTCGTAGATTTTCTGCTATTTCTGCGGACATCCACCCTGTTACCCCTGAAACTTGGGTTTATCGTCACCGCCAAGTTCTCCGCTTCACCTAGACACCACCTTCGTCCAGGTGGGCCCAGTTTTGACAACTTGAGGGACGTCCTTCACTCCTGGCTACATCGCCGTCTCACTAGGGGCTCTCAGCCCGGCGATGGCGGCTGCTAACGGGGTTACGGGCTATGATCCTTCCTCAAGTCAAGTACTGTCCATGGAGATTTCATCCTCCGCAAGCACTATGCCATCAGAAGACGAATACCTGGACGACATGGTGAGACTGTGGCAACGCAAGCAAGCGAAATCGAAGTCTGCGTATCAACAACAACGAGATGCCACAGCTGGCCGTCATTTCCAAGCTGTGTAAGGAACGCCGGCGCGCCATCCCTCCGGTGGTGCACCTACTTCTGCTCCCTCCTCGCAGCCAGCGAAGCAATGCAAGTGGCGTCTGCGTCAGACTCCTCGCCTCTCTAGCGATGACTACATCGTAGTAGTGAAACCTCGCGTTCCCTGCGAGCTACGCACATTCGTCCTGGCCGATCGCGCGGGTGACGCCATCCGCAGCTACCTCGGCGACCGGACCGCCACGCAAATTCAAGTGTGGCCGATCTGGGAACAAAACATCTTGGTCTGTAGCACCACCATTTTGCCTATGGCACAGCGACTCCTCGGGGACTTCCAGGTGCGAGTGAGGGATCAGCAGCTGCCCGTTCGAAGCCACGCCAAGGCACCAGGGGATACATGCAAGGGCGTCATCAACATAAACCCTGCTGAAAGCCCGGAGAAGCTAAAGCCAGAACTGCATTGGCCTCGAGGTACTATCCTCGCTGTCCGCAAACTCGGAGATTCCGCGGTGGCAGTGGTGACTTTCGAGGGCACGAAGTTACCCCGCTTCCTCTTCTACCATTGCGTGGTGACGTATATCCGCGCCTACAAGAAAACGGTCCATGTTTGCACCAAGTACAGTACCATCGGTTATCGACCACCGCAGTGTCCTCACCCCGCTCTAACCCAGTGTGCCGAATGTGGGACCCCCGCACCTGCAGGTCTCAATGCCCACGACTGCCACCCCAAGTGCCTCCTCTGCCACGGCGCCCACGAGACTGGGACCAGGGGCTGCACGGCAAAATATCGGAAACGCAAGCAGCCCTCAACATCTCCTCGAGGGACCACCTCAACTTCGTCACAACCAAACAGTGGCACCAACCTGCATCTGTCAGCTCCACCATTCCACGCTGACACTCAGGCATTCCCACCGCTCGACGCACCAGCGGCGGTAACTCAGGTGAGCAGTTGGGCAGGGAATGCTGCTTCTAAGCCTTTCTCACCCCCTTCTCTCGATCCTCCTTCTCCCGAACTTGCGGCCCTTCGCCAGCACGTTGCAGCACTTCAAAGGCAAAACTCTCTTTTAACTAAACAACTCGAACTCTTAAATAAGCAACTTCAACCCCAACAACAGTGTACTGCAAGGTCATCTGGTATTACCTCCTCTGTCCAGGTGGCTACGCCAGCTACGTCCAAGCTTAGTACTCGCGCTACGCCCACTCCCATTAAACCACCACTTCAAGCAGCCATGTGTACTCCAGCACTCGGAACCGGTGCCGCATCTACTCCAGGAGCTCTTGAGACTCCTGGGGTACCTCAGGTTCTCTTGCCCACTAACCAAACTCTCCCCAGCGAGGAGCACGCCCCGCGCATAGAGGAACGCCTTACGCGCGTCGAAGCTTCGATTAATCACCTCCTCACTAGCTTCTCTGTCCAACGCATAGTAGTAGAGGTTACTCAGGCTATTCAAGCCTGGGCGATCACTCAGTTTCAACCCAAGGCGTCGCGTTCCCGCTCCTGCTCGGTGAGCAGTGAGGGTACAGCTCCACGGCGTCGTCGTAAGGTGGCTACCACCACCCCGCCGTCGGACAATCCGGCCTCCGTGCCCCTCCCTGCCTGTGAGGATTCCGAGCGGGACATGGAGGACCAAATATAAAACCTAGGACAGTCACGATGGCTACCAATCGTACGTCCCGTTCAAATATTGCGTCTAAATTCGAGATCATACAGTGGAATCCTGGAGGCTTCGGGAGCAGGCGAAAGCATTCACATCTTTCCCTTTTCCACAGCTCACTTGGTTCTCAGCCGGCTGTCTTGGCGCTCCAAGAATCTGGCCCTGCTCCATCCCTTTCTGGATACTGCTCCTATGTAGGCGGCACCATCACATACCTCCTCTTGCATAAAGCTTACACGGCAATACAGATTGACCTCGATCTGGATCTTCCTTACGACTACTGCATGATATCAGTGCTGTCTCAGCGGAGGGGCCAACTATCGATACATATCTTAAACGTGTACTGTCCCCCTCGCCTTGCGAGGGCTTCGTTTGCGCATTTCTTCCACCGGGCGCTGCGTATAGCGGCCCGACAACCACTGGTGATTGTCGGGGACTTTAATGCCCCCAGCCCTCGCTGGGGTTACCACTACGAGAAGGCCCTGGGCAGAGAGCTCAAGGAGCTCATTTCCTCACTGAGCCTCACGCTTCTTACCGATCCGGCACAACCCACACGTTCCGGCAACTCGGTCACGCGAGACACATGCCCCGACCTCTCCCTCACCCGTCACATCCGCAATGCTACACGGGAAAATTTAGGCGAAACCCTTGGTAGCGATCACTTTTTACTCCACATTTCGTTCACACCGCGGCAGGAAATGCGCCAACACTGGGGTCAAGCCCGTCTCACCGATTGGACTCAGTTCAGAATGCAACCATTCCCCGCCGTCCTCTCCTCGACCGAATATGCCGCGTGGGCATCATACGCCCTCCATATGAAACAAGGGAACACTCACACCCTTGTAACCTCTAATTTCACTCCTGCAATCGATCCACACCTCCTACATCTTTGGCACGCTCGCCGCGGGCTCGTAAGGCACTGGAAACGCAACAAACTCCATCGGAAACTTCGCGCTCGCATTGAGGCGCTCACTGCACAGGCGGCCGCATACTCTGCACAACTTTTCGATGCTAACTGGGCAGACACCTGTTCGAAGGCTGCAAACCAGATGAGCTCTAAGAGCGCGTGGCGACTCTTTCGAAGCCTTCTCGATCCCTCCACCACCAGGGGCGAAACGCAATGCCAGCTCAGCCGTGCTCTGCATGCCTTTCAGGGCACTACGGATCAACTCGCGCGAGAACTTTGTGACCGCTACATCTGCCGCACAATTGATCCCGCAGGCCCAGCATATACGTATTCCGGCGCCCCTAACAGTGACCTCGACACCCCATACACGCTTTCCGATTTATGATTTGCACTGACGAAAATATGACGGGGCACGACCCCTGGACGCGACGGAATCACAATATCGCTCCTGGCAAATCTTCCCGACCAAGCACACCTCTCGTTACTCCACGTTATAAATTCGATATGGGACGGCTCTCCGCTTCCAACGGAATGGACCACATTGGTCATGACATTCATACCCAAATCGGCAAAGTCTGTTAGTATCGAAGCACTGAGACCCATCTCACTTACGTCTTGCGCAGGCAAACTCATAGAAACCATGGTTCGCGAACGCCTTTCCACCTACCTGGAGGCCAGGAGGACCTTTGCCGACACGATGTTTGGCTTTAGCCCGCATTTGTCAGCAAGGGACGTCCTGCTCCTGCTTCAACACGATATCATAGAGCCGACTACTATGCGCCATAACGATAAAGCCGTGCTTGCTCTCGATCCCCGCGGGGCGTTCGACAACGTCTAACACTTCACTATACTCACTAACCTGTCTACCACAAACTGTGGGCAGAAGACTTTCAACTACATTTGCGCCTTTCTATCACATCGCACCGCCTTCATTCATTTCAATTCTACCGAACACGGCCCGTACTTATTAGGCACGCGGGGTACACCTCAAGGGGCAGTCCTGTCTCCTCTGTTTTTTTTCTTTGTAAGTGTAGTGAAGAGGAATGCCCACTACTGCAGCGACATCGACACGTTGGCGCGATGCACGAGCAAAGACTGCCTGCGTCAGGCCTGTTTCTTCGCAGGCCGTGAGCTTTGAGCTTTGCGTTCCGAAGAAGGCGATCGTTCCTGCAGTAGTTGGCGCTTTCGATTGCACGGCCGAATTTCTTTTTGCTGACTTTTCAGGAGCCATCAATGCTGGTCTCCGGCCCCGGCCAGGGCTCGCCCTGGTCGGCCAGTCGCCCTGCTGAGTCTGTACCACTGGAGTGTTTCCTCAAGAACGGCGTAAGCAGTTTGCCTGTCGCGCTTGTGCCCACTGATGGTGGAGCCATTCGGTTGAGTGAAACGGAGGTGTTCCAAGAAGAAATTCGCAAAATAAGCGGTCATTTTCTGGACATCTCGGAGGTGAGGCGTTTCGGCAAGACTGGCATACTATGCAGGTCTTCAAATATTCAATGCTTAATAGACTTACTGGCCGCCACGAGATTTGCGTTCATTCCTGTTCGCGCTTTTATCCCCCCTTATCTTGCTTGCGTGAAGGGCATTGTTCGTGGTGTTCCAACTAACATTAGTCCTGAAGCATTCTTAAAGATGGTCTCTCCGGCTGGCGTGACATCTGTCTACAGATGCACCAGACCTGTAGGTGATACGCGAGTCCCTACTGAAAGCGTCATCGTTACCTTTGCTGGTCTCACACGCCCCTGTGAACTGAAGGCCTGGCCTTATCTATTCCGTGTGGAGGCATTGACACCTCGCCCACTGCAATGCCGTAACTGCTGGCGATTTGGACATAGCGCTAATGCTTGCAGGTCCTCATTGAGATGTGCGAATTGCGGTGGGGCACATGCCGCATCAAATTGTCAGGTAGACAACTGCAGGTGCTGCCTATGTGATGGAGCACACACATCCACGGACAATAGCTGCCCTGCTCGAGAACGTGAAACACAAATTCTAGATATAATGGAGAAACGCCGTTGTTCTCGGTCTGAGGCAACTTCCTTCATTAAAGAGCGCGAAACGGGGTACGCTGCTGCTACGTCACGCCAGTGTGGGTAAATTGAAGCGACGGTCGCTTCCGCGGTGTCGGCAGCGATATATAAGGCCATGCCAATGATTATGGAACGGCTTTTCAACACCTTTGCTGAAGGTCTGACCGAGATGCTCGCCGCCACGTTAAACAGCCTTATTCCCTCCTTTGCTGCACACACTCTCACGGTCCAGGGTGAAGCTGAGCACCTCGACAATGACCAATATAATGGGCGTCAAGAAGATGTTACCCCTGAAACGCTCGTCAGCACTCAGTCACCGACCCCTGTGGGGCCCAGTGGGTCGTTTGGTGACATGAGGCTTGGTAATATCACTCATAAACGACGCAATGCTCCATTGTCTCCAACCAGTTTGCCAATGTCAAAACCAAAAAAAGTTATTACTGATACCAACAATGAGCAGGACGTTTTGCGTTCTGCAGTAGAGTCAACTATATTAAGTCCATCATAGCGCCTGTAAAAGTTCTTCAGTGGAATTGTCGCTCCGTATCTTCCGCTTACACAAATCTTATTTATCTCATACAGCAAACAAATCCTAATATATTTTTACTTCAAGAGTCTTGGGTTTCAGTAAACCAAACATTTACTCTGAAATATTTTCGAACTTTTAGACTGGATCGGCCAGGTAGAGGAGGTGGATTATTGGTTCTAATATCTTCAAAACTGTGTCATCACGTTACTGTAACTTTTGAACATATTTGTCCAGAGTGTGAATTGTTAGGAATAGATTGTTTGTTACCTGACTCCAACAGGATTACAGTGATTATTGCGTACACGAGTGTTGAAGATTGGGCGAGTTGGTTCGTCGTACTTGAACTGGTACAGCGCATTACGGGGAAGAAGAAACGGCCGAGCAGACCGGCACAAGAGGACAGAGCGCTAACTTCCAACTAAATGGTACTTTACGAATGCGTACTTTCCGAATGGAGTAAGACGCAAAGATCACCTAGATTGTGTTATCAAGAAGTCTTCGTCAAATTCAATTTTATTGGCTGGGATTTTTAACTCGCATCACACTTCTTGGGGGTTTAAAACAGCTGATTGCTGTGGCAAAAGATTGTGGAATTGGTGTCAGGATAATAATTTTCGCTGTCATAACTCTGGACAAGTTACCTTTCTACGCGGGATAAGCTCATCAACATTAGACCTAACATTTTCGTGTGGCCAGTTTATGATTTCATCGTGGGAAACGTTTGATAATGGGACGAGTAGTGATCATGTACCAATTACCTATGAAATAATGCTACCACAACTTACCTATGCTATCCGGCAACAACGGTTCACCAACTATAAAATTTATAAATCTGTTTTAAACTCCGCGCTCTCGTCATTGAGAGGACGCGTCGGACAGCAACGAGCTGCTTCAGTCGTAGAGTGTCTAAGTGACTCTGTCCGGCCGGCAGAGTTTACTGTTAAGTGCGGCAGCACACCGTCAAATTCAGCTTGGTGGAATGAAGATTGTACGCTTGCGTATAGGCGACGTAAGGCTGCTTGGAAACGTTTACGCCACAACCATACTCCGAAAAATTGGGTTGACTATAAATTCCATGCAGCGCTGTTTAAACAGTTGCAATAGCTAAAGATAAACACAATTCTGACTTAAATTCGCGTTTATCAAAACCTGATGGAAGATCTGCCCTGTACAGGTTTCTACGTAACAAAAATCGACGCAGGTACCAGCATATTCGCATTCAGTAGTGCTGTCTCCTAAAGAGACAACAGATTTGTTAGAGGGCATCGCGAAAGGACTTCAAGCGCGTTTCGCTTCGTCATGCTTGAGACCTGTGACATTAAAAAGCGCAACCCCGGACTTTCGGGAGGTAACTATGGCTGAACTGGCAGATGTCATACTAATTATAAAGCAAGCGGCTCCCGGTCCAGATCAGATTACAAACTCTATGATTAAATTGATATTTATTTCCCATCCCGAGGAGCTTTTGAATATTGTTAACTGCTCCTTACAGCACACATGGATTCCAAGCGCATGGAAAATTGCTAAAGTTGTGTTGCTGCGAAAAAATCCAAGCCTCGGATATGTCCTGGATAACATTCGGGCAATTTCGCTTACTTCAAACCTAGTTAAAATAATTGAAAGAATTCTTCATAGAAGGCTCAGTGAATTCATCGCTCGTCAGGACATCCTTTCACCAAGGCAAGTAGGATTTAGACAGGGGTGCTCTATATGGTCGGCTCATGTTGATTTGGAAAGCCGAATTCGCCTTGCAAAAGTATCTGGCGAGCTTTCTGCATTAGTCACGTTAGATATCGCAAAAGCCTACGATAGTGTGGAATACAGTACATTATTTCAAGATTAGTGGAGTGCGAGGTTCCCAAGTACATTATATCTTGGGTTCAGGAGTTTCTCTTTAAGAGACAATTCTTTTGTTGCCACGAGTGAATTACTTCTGCTTCATAGAAGCAAACAAGAGGTGTTCCGCAAAGATCAGTCCTGTCACCTCTTTTATTTAATGTATTATTATCATCTATTCCTGTTCATAAAAATGTTACTCTTTACGTCTACGCCAATGATATTGCTTTTTTCTCGTCATCCCGAGATATCAATAGTTTGTATCAAATCTTACAGTCATATTTGAGTGAGCTAGAGGTATGGCTTGGCGGGCTGTCTTTTTCACTTAATGTTAGCAAATGTGCTCTGCTTGTATTCCCTCTATCCGTTCCCGTATTTCTTTCACTGCAGTATCGAAATGATCTGATTCCACAAGTAACAGCGCTAAAATATTGATACGCAACAGCCGGCACAGTCTGTCTGGAAGAAAGAAAAAGACGACGTTGGTGGCTGATTGTTTATGAACTGTCGCCATCTTGTTCGCCGAGCACAGTGCATCGTATCTAATTTATTAAATAAGTTACCCGTAACACTATTGGTGGAAGTGGACGACTCCCGAACCTCGATGGAGACGCGCAGCGGTCGCAACAACGGGGACTCTTCGGCTACTTCAACTGCCAGTGTCTCATCCCCACCGGTCTCTCGATCCGAGTCGACAACCTACGTCACCCTGCCACCCCTGCGGGATCCTGGAACTTTCTCCGCTGACGGCACCATCGACGTTGACTCCTGGCTGCACCGGTACGAGCGAGTCAGTTCTACCCACCACTGGGATCCCGCGCTCATGCTCGCCAATGAGGTGTTCTACCTCGACGGCACGCTGCGGACATGGTTCCAAACCAACGAAGCCGAAATCACAAGCTGGGATCTTTTCAAATCGAAGATCCGTGATGTTTTCGGCGATTTATCTGGTCGTCAGCTCGCTGCCAAGAAGACTCTCGCCACTCGCGCCCAGACGTCTACTGAATCGTACGTCTCATACATTCTTGACGTCTTGGCGCTTTGTAGCAAGGTCGACCAGCGCATGTCAGAAGAAAAAAAAGTTAACCATGTCCTCAAAGGGATTGCTGAAGATGCCTTCAACCTGCTGGTTTTTAATAATGTCGCGAGAATCGACACGATCCTGACAGAGTGCCGCCGTCTAAAACAGGCTAAAGCCCGCCGCGTCACCCACGGCATCACGCGCCTGCCGAACACAGCTGCTACTTCCTCTTGTGATGACTCCGTCCGCCCAGTTCCCCGATGTGACAACCTCACCCGCATCATTCGTCGTGAGGTCGAGGCAGCCCAACCAGTAGCTACTCCATTTCCAACGCCTGATCCTTCACCAACCACTATCTCACTGATACAAGCCGTCGTTCGTCAAGAATTATCGAATGTCGGCCTACACCCCATTCAAGCAGTCTACTCTGCCGAGCCTTTTTATCGTCGTCCATCCGCTCCTCGATTTGGGTCGAACTACTCTCGACAGCGCAATTTGTCCGAATGGCGTACACTGGACGACATGCCCATATGCTTCAACTGCCGACGTGTCGGTCATATTGCTCGCCACTGCCGCAATCACTGGGCTCCGCCGGCACGCTATGGGCCTCCTGCCCAAGCCACTTCTGACCACCACTCGTCCTCAGCATTTGATTTTGGTTACCCTATGCCGACCACATCCTCTGATTCTGCCGCACCTCTGACGAGACCTCGCTACGCCCGCTCACCATCCCCTGCTTGCCGTCGATCTCGTTCGCCCCCACAACGCCGTCCTGCCTCTCCGGCCTATTCGCAGCGCCCCCGACCGGAAAACTATGCAGTGCAGCTTCTGGAGGTGAAGCTGCATTGACGACGACCTCTGCAAGAAATCCTCGTGCAACATTACCGACCACCCGGAATCTGTTGAACGTTACTTTAGACAATGTACCAGTGCGCGCGTTGATCGATACCGGCGCGCATGTGTCCATAATGAGTGCTGCTCTTCGTCGCCGCCTAAAGAAAGTTGTCACACCCGCCTTGAACCGAGCCGTTCGAGTCGCCGACGGGGGAACTGCCGCAATTATTGGCATGTGCTCTGCCCGTGTGACTATCGCCGATAGAAGCACTGCTGTTCTTTTCACCGTTATAGAAAATTGTCCTCATGAAGTAATTCTAGGCATGGATTTTCTAATCGCTCACTCAGCCCTTATAGATTGTTCAGCCGGCTGTCTTGACCTTGAAATGCCTCTACTTTCTGATCTGACCAACCCACCCCAAAGTCGCCTTTGCTGCATTGATTTCGCACGCCTTCCGCCTAATTGTGTCACACATATCGACCTCTTCTCTACACCACCTGTACCTGATGGCGATTACATGGTGGCACCAATTCATGCCGTGATGCTTACGCATGGCGTCGCTGTTCCGCACACCATTTTGACAATCGTTGAAAACCGCACATGCCTTCCTATTGTCAATTTTGCCCTCACTGCCCAAATTCTTCCACAAGGTATCTCCCTGGCCGAAATTACTGCTCTACAAGACCACACGGTTGAACCCTTCAGAGTGGATGATTGCTGCACCTCAGACAATGAACCAACTCTAACACGTTCATCGGGCGTCGACGTTGACCACATGGTACCATCAGAGCTCGCTCCTGATCAAGCGGAAGCCCTTCGTCACGTCCTGGAGTCCTATAGTGACATTTTCGACTTCGCCACCACGGCGCTTTAAGCCGAACGAGTGTTGTTACCCATCGCATCAATACCGGTGACGCGACTCCCATTCACCGACGTCCATACCGTGTTTCCGCGTCCGAGCGCAAAGTCATACAACAGGAAGTCAAAAAGATGCTTGCAAAAGACATAATCGAACCCTCTTGTAGCCCCTGGGCTTCTCCTGTCGACCTGACCAGAAAGAAAGATGGAACATGGCGCTTTTGCGTATATTATAGGCATCTCAACAAAATTACGAAGAAAGGCGTTTATCCATTGCCTAGAATCTACGATGCCTTAGACTGCCTTTACGGTGCTACGTATTTTTCCACTATCGACCTTCGATCTGGCTATTGGCAGATCGCTGTGGATGAGATGGACCGTGAGAAGACCGCATTCGTCACCCCTGACGGGCTTTATCACTTCAAAGTTATGCCCTTTGGTCTCTGTAATGCGCCGGCCACATTCGAAAGAATGATGGACTCGTTGCTCCAAGGGTTTAAATGGTCAACCTTCTTATGTTACTTAGACGACGTTATCGTTTTCTCGCCCACATTCGACTCCCATCTCAAGCGTTTATCGGCGATTCTTGAAGTTTTTTGTCGAGCTGGACTTCAACTGAACTCGTCGAAATGCCACTTTGCTCGTCGTCAAATAACCGTACTTGGCCACATCGTCGATGCCGCAGGAGTCCGCCCGGATCCCGAGAAAATTCGCGCCGTCACGGACTTTCCTGTTCCGAAGTCAACAAAGGACGTTCGCAGTTTTGTGGGCTTGTGCTCCTACTTTCGACGGTTTGTTAAGGACTTCGCCATCATTGCACGCCCACTCACAAACCTCCTGAAGAAGGACACCCCGTTTTTCTGGGGCGCTGATCAAGCCTCATCTTTTTCCCAGCTCACGACGCTCCTTACAACACCGCCAGTTCTAGCCCATTTCGATCCATCAGCTCCAACCAAGGTTCGCACTGACGCTAGTGGGCATGGCATCGGGGCAATGCTAATGCAACATCAACGCGGACATGACCGTGTTATAGCATATGCAAGCCGCCTGCTATCTACAGCCGAGCGCAACTTCAATTCAATTCAATCACGGAACGTGAGAGTCTCGCTCTCGTGTGGGCAGTCGCCAAGTTTCGCCCATACTTATACGGGCGTCTATTCCGGGTAGTCACCGACCATCACGCGCTCTGCCGGCTGGCCTCACTCAAGGATCCCACAGGACGCCTCGCTCGTTGGTCCCTGCGATTACAAGAATACACGTTCACCGTAACGTACAAAACAGGGCGGTCACACCGAGATGCCGATTGCTTATCACGCTACCCCGTGGAAGAGGCTGCCCATACTGACACCTTTCAAGACCTTCTGTCTGTGACGCAGCTACTCAACCTTGGGCACGAACAACGCCTGGATGCTTCCCTGCGAACCATCATTGGCAAACTTGAGTCAAGGCCTCACGACGCATCTCTACAAATGTTCCTGGTAAAAGACGGCATCCTGTATCGCCGTAACCTCGATCCATATGGCCATGACTTGCTCCCCGTCATACCAGCACATCTTCGTGTGACTGTTCTCAACCAACTTCATGACGCTCCTTTGGCGGGCCACTTGGGCGTCTCTCGCACATACGACCGTGTACGTCTTCGTTTCTTTTGGCCTGGTCTTGCCCGCTCTGTTCGATGCTACGTCGCCGCTTGTGAACCCTGCCAGCGCCGCAAAAAGCCATCTTCCCTACCAGCTGGATTCCTTCAGCCGATCGACATTCCCATTGAACCTTTTTTTCTAGTTGGCCTCGACCTGCTTGGCCCATTCCCGATCTCCAGCTCAGGCAACAAATGGATCGCTGTCGCCACTGACTATGCGACACGGTACGCTATCACACGAGCACTTCCGATGAGTTGCGCAACCGATGTGGCAGACTTTCTGGTATATGATATTATTTTAGTACACGGAGCTCCACGCCAACTTCTCACTGACCGGGGCCGCACCTTCCTATCAGCTGTCGTTGATGAAATCCTGCGCTCTTGCTCTGCCAAGCACAAGTTTTCCACTCCGTACCATCCGCAAACGAACGGTCTTACGGAGCGCCTCAACCGCACCATAACCGACATGCTTTCTAAATACGTAGCGGCCGACCACCAGGACTGGGACGTTCATTTGCCATTTGTGACGCTCGCATTTAATTTGTCACGTCACGACACTGCCGGCTATTCACCATTCTATCTTCTATACGGCCGAGAACCCGCCCTACCATTTGACACCTTGCTGCCCTCGGTCACGGAGTATGCCGGCGAAGACATCGCGCGAGCCGACCACGCACGCCAACTCGCCCGCAGCCGCCTGCAGGCTTCACAGGAGCACCAAAGACAGCTCTACGATTCCCATCATCGAAACGTGCACTTTTCACCGGGTTCCCTTGTCCTCCTCTGGTCCCCCACTCGGCCTGTAGGGCTTTCTGAAAAACTGCTGTCACGCTACACTAGACCATACCGCGTCGTTCGCCAGGTAACTGACGTTACATACGAG
The DNA here is from genome assembly GCF_043290135.1 of Rhipicephalus microplus. Classification (NCBI taxonomy): domain Eukaryota; kingdom Metazoa; phylum Arthropoda; class Arachnida; order Ixodida; family Ixodidae; genus Rhipicephalus; species Rhipicephalus microplus. The sequence continues at coordinate 265,305,166 of NC_134700.1, forward strand.
ATCGTTCCAGCTGATTCAACGTCATCATCGTCACCTTCGAGTGACATCGTGCACATAGCTCGACTCAAGCCCTATCACCCTCCTTCTACCGCATCCGAGTTGCTCAAGCACCGAGACGGTGCTTCTACTGCCGGGGGGTTATGATACGCAACAGCCGGCACAGCCTGTCTGGAAGAAAGAAAAAGACGACGTTGGTGGCTGATTATTTATGAACTGTCGCCATCTTGTTCGCCGAGCACAGTGCATCGTATTTAATTTAATAAATGAGTTACCCGTAACAATATCTTGGTATTGTTTACGTGGACAATTTAAATTGGCAGCAACAAATAGAATCAAACACCCGTAAAGCAGAAAGCGCCGTAGGATTGCTCCGCTGGTTTTGCAATAAGAAGTCAGGGATGCGCAGGGATACGTTACTTATGATATACAAACTTTACGTACGCCCAGTTCTGGAGTTTGGCTGCGTTCTGTTTTCTGGAAGTGCCGAGTACAAATTAAGACCTCTTATATTTCTAGAAAGGCAAGCTCTGCGGCTGTGTCTCGGGCTACCTAGGTGTGTCACGAATAGCGTGCTTTATTTGGAAGCTAGAATCATTCCACTTGATGCTAGATTTTGACAGCTTACTGTGCAAACATTTTTAAAACTTTACGATGCGCCCCTCTTCTGGTCACAGACAATTTTCATCAAACATCCAGTTTCTTTCAGCGCCCGTGGTTTCGTTATCAAAGACCCCAAGTCATTTTCGTCGTGTCTCTGTTATCAAATCTTCACGTTTCCCTCCGGCATTTAACCCCCCAAACCCAATGCTCGTTGCCAGTTGACTTAATTTTTTATGATATTTTCCCGAAAAATGCCAAGTTACTTCCAAAGCATGTTCTGGAGGGCCTCCTTCAAGACCACCTCAGTGATTTTCCAAAATACGTAGTAATTTCGACGGACGCAACGCAAAATCTTCAGAACGCTGGAGTATGTATTTTTTCTCATGAGCTTAATTGGTCTTTTGCGCTCCGATTGCCTCACTTCACACCAATTTATCTTGCAGAATTCTTGGCTATTACATTGGCTCTTTGAAAACTAAATTATCAGCAGTCAAAAGCTATTATTATTTCGGATGCTTTGTCTGTATGTACACATCTGTATGTACACAACGAGTCATATCTCTGCTTTTACACACCCCAGGACGACAAATCAGGTCTCAATTAAGTCGTTAAAATTCAGAGATAGCCGTAGAAAAAAACCGCGAGGAGGAGGAAGCAACAAAAAGGGAGAAGGCAGGGAGGTTAACCAGAAAGACATCCGGTTGGCTACCCTACACTGGGGATTAAGGAAGGGGACAAGAAAGACGAGAAGGAGGAAAGAGAGGGAAAAAAGTGGGTGGGGGAGAGACTGACAGTAATTTCACTGCAGCGTGTTGAACTCTACCGCATGTCAGAGGCGTTCACACAAGCCTGTCTTTCTCAGGAAACGCAGCAGGGCTTTCACTGCCTTGTGGGCTGTCGAGGCATGTGTACGTTGCTGTAATAGCACCTGCACAGAAAGAGGCCGATCATCCAGTCGCCGCAAAAACCGCGAGCGCCCAATTCAACTGAGAGCGTCAAAAAGACTTATTTAGAAGACACACTCAGTGTTGCCGGACTGCTGTCACTGCTTGAGCTGGGTTTGGCGAAACAGCTTTCACAGCGAATTAAGCCCACCGGAACTGCTCCTCCACCTCTTAGCCAATAAGCACAGATTATTCCAACTGCGGGAGCGGGAGCGGCCGCGTCAGCAGCACAGGTAAGTGAGCTCTGCACATATCTACCTATAACATAACTACCTATAACTTCAGCAATTTTGGTCCTAGGAAGGTCAGAGTGGTGTCTATCTGTTCGTGAAGATACAAGGAGTTCAACCGCTACAAATACTGCTATTACAAACGAAAATTTTAAATTTTAGGAACGGAAAACAGTGTGAATTTGTGAAAAAAACAACAGTCGGACCACGTGCCCGGTGCCGCGTAGTTCCCAACCGGGAAAAAAAATCGCGTGTTGATGGAACTACAGTGAGAGGCCTGAGGTGCAGCCTCACCGGTAACCACCGCCGGGAACGCACTCCCTCACCAGAGAAGGATTGGCCACCCTGGTGCAGTATCTGACCACTACCTCCCACATGGATACGCCAAATAACTCACGGCCCTCAGTCCTCAGCAGCTGCGAAGCAACTGACTACGGCGGCGGTCAGATCTGCAACGCAGCAGATGGTGCTAAGAATCTCTGGACTACAGGCCGCCATTGGGACATGAACTTGGCAACGTTTAACGCTAGAACCTTATCTAGTGAGGGAAGTCTAGCTGTACTATTATAAGAGCTAGAGGGTGTTAAAGGGGATATAATAGGGCTCAGTGAGGTTAGGAGGACAGATGAGGCCTATACGGTGCTACAGAATGGGCACGTCCTTTGCTATCGGGGCTTGGCAGACAGAAGAGAACTGGGAGTGGGGTTCCTAATTCACAGAAACATAGCTGGCAACATAGAGGAATATTATAGCATTAATGAAAGGGTGGTAGGTATTGTAATTAAACTGAATAAAAGATACAAGATGAAGGTAGTACAGGCTTACGCGCCTACATCCAGCCATGATGACGCTTCAGTTGAAAGCTTCTATGAAGACGTGGAATCGGCAATGAGTAAGGTAAAAACACAGTATACTATAGTGATGGGCGATTTTAATGCAAAGGTAGGGAAGAAGCAGCCTGGAGACCAGGCAGTAGGAGATTATGGCATCGGCACTAGAAACTCCAGAGGAGAGCTACTAGTAGAATTCGCAGAACGCAATAATTTGCGGATTTCGAATACCTTCTACCGAAAACTAGAAAACCGCAAGTGGACATGGAGGAGCCCTAATGGCGAAAATAAGAACGAAATAGACTTTATAATGACCGCACATCCAGGAATCGTGCAGGATGTGGAAGTGGTTGGCAAGGTACGATGCAGTGACCATAGAATGGTACGGTCTCGAATTCGCCTAGACTTGAAGAATTAACGACAGAAACTGATACGCAAGAAACCAATCAATGAGCTAGCACTGAGAGGGAAAGTACAGGAATTCAGAGTATCACTGCAGAACAGTTACTCGGCTCTTAGTGAGGAAACCAACCTTAGCGTAGATACAATGAATGATAATCTGACGAGTATCATTACGGAGTGTGCAGTGGAAGTTGGAGGCAGGGTAGTTAGACAGGACACTGACAAGTTTTCCCAGGAAACGAAGAACCTAATTAAGAAGCGTCGAACCATGAAAGTGTCAAGTACAACAGACGAAATAGAACTGGCTAGAGCTTTCGAAGTTGAATAATAGACGTAAAGTATGCGATGTAAGAAGGTATAACATGGAGAGAATTGAACACGCTCTGAAAAACGGAGGAAGCTTCTAAGCAGTGAAGAGGAAACTTGGGATAGGCAAAAGTAGGATGTATGCACTAAGGGACAAAGAAGGCAAAATAACTACCAATATGGATAGGATAGTTGAAATAGCGGAGGAGTTTTACAGAGATCTGTACAGTAGCCGAGACAACCACGACCTTAATACTATAAGAACTAGCAGTAACCCAGACGACACCCCACCAGTAATGATAGAAGAAGTCAGAAAAGCTTTGGAGAGCATGCAAAGAGGCAAAGCTGCTGGTGAGGATCAAGTAACATCAGATCTGCTGAAAGATGGAGGACAGATTGTGTTAGAAAAACTAGCCACCCTGTTTACGAGGTGTCTCCTGACGGGAAGAGTACCAGAGTCTTGGATGAACGCTAACATCATCCTAATACATAAGAAAGGAGATGACAAGGACTTGAAGAATTACAGGCCGATTAGCTTGCTCTCTTTAGTATACAAGCTATTTACAAAGCTAATTGCTAACAGAGTGAAGAAAACATTAGAATTCAATCAACCAAAGGAACAAACAGGATTTCGAACAGGCTACTCAACAATCGACCACATTCATACTATCAATCAGGTAATAGAGAAATGCTCAGAATATAACCAACCACTATACATAGCCTTCATTACGAGAAGGCGTTTGATTCAGTAGAAATATCAGCCGTCATGCAGGCACTGTGGAATCAGGGCGTAGATGAAGTATATATAAACATTCTGGAAGAAATCTACAGGGGATCAACTGCTACTATAGTGCTTCATAAAGAAAGCAACAGAATACCAATCAAGAAAGGTGTAAGGCAGGGGGACACAATCTCCCCAATGCTATTTACTGCGTGCCTACAGGTTTTCAGGAGCCTAGAATGGGAACAGTTAGGGATAAGAGTTAATGGAGAATACCTTAGTAACCTGCGCTTCGCCGATGACATTGCATTGCTGAGTAACTCAGGGGACGAATCGCAACTCATGATTATGGAGTTACACAGGGAGAGCAGAAAGGTGGGTCTTAAAATTAATCTGCAGAAAACGAAAGTAATGTACAACAACCTCGGAAAAAAGCAGCGCTTCGAGATAGGTAATAGTGCACTTGAAGTTGTAAAAGACTATGTCTACTTAGGGCAGGTAATAACCGCAGAGCCTAACCACGAGATTGAAGTAACTAGAAGAATAAGAATGGGGTGGAGCACATTCGGCAAGCACTCTCAAATTATGACAGGTAGATTGCCACTATCCCTCAAGAGGAAGGTATATAACAGCTGTATCTTGCCGGTACTTAGCTATGGAGTAGAAACCTGGCGACTCACAAAGAGGGTTCAGCTTAAATTGAGGACGACGCAGCGAGCAATGGAAAGAAAAATGGTAGGTGTAACCTTGAGAGACAAGAAGAGAGCGGAGTGGATTAGAGGACAAACGGGGGTTAAGGATATCATAGTTGAGATAAAGAAGAGGAAATGGACATGGGCCGGGCATGTAGCGCGTAGACAGGATAACCGCTGGTCATTAAGAGTAAATAACTGGATTCCCAGAGAAGGAAAGCGGGTTAGGGGGAGACAAGGTTAGGTGGGCAGATGAAATTAAGAAGTTTGCGGGTATAAATTGGCAGCAGCAAGCACAGGACCGGGTTAACTGGTGGAACATGGGAGAGGCCTTTGTCCTGCAGTGGACGTAGCCAGGCTGATGATGATGATGACACATCTCACGTCCGCAAAGATGTCTCCTCTTCTCAGGATATTTTGGTCTCTCGTACCGCATATCTTATCAGAAGTTCAGTTTATTTGGGTCCCCGGGCATGCTGGAATTGAACTAAATGAAATCGCTGATTCGCTCGCTTCGGCATCTTTAAATTTCCCGGTGGTGCTAGTAGCTCCACAGTTTCCTTTTATTACTGCTGAACGATTCAAACGCCTGTTAATCTTAAAAATCAACGAAACGTTGCTTCTACAATCTGAAGAATTTCGGCACTTGCAATTCACATGGAACACCGCAAAATTCCTTTCCCGTCAATGTGAGGTGACCCTCACAAGCTTTCGCTGTAGAGTTCCTCTGTTAAATTTTATCTCAACAAATCAGGATTTTCATTAACTAACCTATGTGCAGTTTGAAATGAACCGGAAACAATGGATCACTTTCTTCTCACATGCCGCCACTTCGCCTCACTGCGCCGAATAATTCTTGAAAGACCGATTGGTATGCTCGGATTGCCAGTCAATACATCCACCCCATTATCGTTTGGAGCCTGTCAGTTGGGTGTGGGCCGCAGTGGTATTCTGTCAGCGCTACATAAATTCATTCAGGCAACCGGAAAGATACGCTGCTAGTGGTACTGTCAGATATATCCAATTTTTTCTCCCCCTTCCTCATTCTTGTTAATTTGTTTTATATATTCTGGTTTATCGCATTCTTCTGCAATTTTTCACGTTTTTTCAAAGGAACATTATTATTGTTCCTATCTAATTTCTCTTAATTTTTTAGCAAGCGTTGTAAAAAATTATCTATTATGAGGTACAGTGTGGTCAATCCCCCATGTGCGTATGAGCCAAGATCTCCAAGGAGACAAGGCAAGACAAGACTGCCTGGTTGCTGCTGCGACGCTGCCCGTACATCCGGCTAGCTCTTGCTGCTTCTGTACCGACGCTGATACCGCTTTTGCATTTACATTATATTTTGGTGGAGAGTGCTGCGGTCTTCCCAAATCCTGGAACTGCGTAGCCGAAAGCGGCCGTCCGTCATGCCTGACGACGCTGTCTTCACACCCCCACCGGCTTCGCCACGCAGGAGCTCTCCCGGTGCACAGCTCTTGCGAGAACCCTACATCTTCAGCGGCACCGACGAGAAAGACGTTGAGGATTGGCTGGAATCTTATGAACTAGCCAGCGCTACTAACAAATGGGACGATCCCACAAAGCTTGGCACCGTGATGTTTTATTTACGGATGTTGCCAAGCTGTGGTACAGAAACCATGAGGCGGATATCCCCACTTGGACTACCTTCAAAACCTGCATCACAGATGTTTTTGGACGCCCTGGTGTGCGCAAACTTCGCGCAGAACAACGCTTACGAGGCCGGTCCCAACAAACTGGTGAGACATTCACCAGCTACATAGAGGAGATCCTCGACCTCTGCCGGCGTGTCGACCCGTCGATGGCAGAAACTGACAAGGTGCGACATATCATGAAAGGCATTCCCGACGACGTATTTCAAATGCTGCTCTCCAAGAACCCTGTCACTGTCTCTGAGGTCATCGAGTTGTGTCAGAGTTTCGACGAGCTGCGACGACAGCGTCTTCTCACGCGACGCCCTGACGTCCCGGATGACACCCTCTCCAGCCTGACCACCACATCTGACCTTCAGTCGCTGCTATCGCAGATTAAGGAGTTTGTTCGTGCTGAGGTCGCTCGTCAGCTATCGCTGCTATCAACAGCCGGCCAACCAGCGTCACCTCTGCCAGCAAACATTCGCCAGGTCATCCAGGAGCAAGTTTGCGCGCCTCTGCCATCTGCCCGTGAGACTTCACCATTGCCGAGCCCTGTTGCCTGTGCCGAGGTAAATGCACCTCTAAGCTATGCTGAAGTAGCTGCTCGACCACCTCTTCAGACTTTTACGTCACTTCCCTCAGCCGTGCCGCTCCGACCCACTCCTCGGTTCGCTCAGCCAAGGTTCGTCCAGAGTAGTGGACAATGGCGTACACTCGACAATCGCCCAATATGCTTTGCCTGTGGGCTACCTGGCCACATAGCGCGATACTGCCGTCGGCGCGTCCCTATCTACCGCCAGAGCTACGACCAGACCTTCGAGCCTGCCCTTTATGTGCCACCGCGCCGTTCGTTCACAGGCTCTCAGCCCCCTGACCAGATGTCATCGTACGCCGACCACCGCCCTCCTGTTAACCGCCGCTCGCCATCACCTCGACGCCGCTCGCCATCGCCGATGCGTCGTCGTACTTCATCGCCGGAGCGGGAAAACTAATTGCCGCAGTTACAGAGGCAGGAACTGCGTCGCCAGCGAAAAGACCATGGCCTCTCACTTCACCAGCGAATGTTCTGGACGTACATGTGGACGGCGTCGCTGCACTCGCTCTTGTCGACACTGGTGTCGCAGTTTCAGTGATAAGTGCTAGACTCTGCCGCTTGCTGAAAAAAGTTATGACGCCACTAGCAAGTATATCGCTTCGTACAGCCAGCGCAGATCACGTCACACCGGCCGCTGCCTGTACTGCTCGCATCGCGATTGATGGCCTCATTTATGTCGTTGAATTGCTAGTGTTGTATTACTGCTCCCATGACCTCATTTTGGGCTGGGATTTTCTCTCCGCTAATAAGGCCGTCATCGACTGCTCTCGCGCTGAGGTGGCATTTGAAGTGTTTGACGACGCTCCATTATATGATGGTCATGAAATCGGGGACAAACTATTTGTTGCTGAAGACGTCATCATAGCGCCGCACTCTTTTGCCCTTACCATGGTGTCTTGCAACTATCTCGCCGAGTCTAGTGCCCTTTTCACGCCATCTGCTCTTTTCGTTCGTCGCAAGTGTTCGCCGCTACCTTATGCCCTTCTAGAACTTCATGGCGGCGTCAGCAGACTACTCATCTCGAACCTGTTGTCATGTCCTGTAACACTACTTCGGGGTGAGTGCGTCGGGCGTGTTTACAGTCTCGACCCTTCTGCAATTATCGACATGCCGGCTGGTCCTTCCGCCGAACACGAAGTCGCCGGAGCTACCTGTGCCTCTTCGCCGCAGACCACTAGGCCAGACGTACTGAGCAGCTCCATCGCCGACACGTTAACCGTCTCGCAACGTGCTCAGCTTCTACGACTGCTGAAAGAGTTACGTTATTCCTTCAACTGCCAGCATACTCCTCTCGGCCGCACGTCAGCTGTGTGTCATCGCATCAACACGGGTACCAATGCGCCATTGCGTCAAAGACCCTATCGCGTGTCCGCAGCCGAGCGCCAGGTTATCGATGACCAAGTAGCTGACATGCTCAAGCGTGGCGTCATCCAGCCTTCGAACAGCCCCTGGGCATCTCCAGTCGTTCTCGTTAAGAAAAAGGACGGGTAAATTCGCTTCTGTGTTGACTACCGTCGTCTTAACAAAATAACTCAAAAGGACGTTTACCCGTTACCGAGAATCGACGATGCCCTTGACTGCCTCCTAGGTGCAGAGTTCTTCTCTTCTATTGACTTACGGAGTGGCTACTGGCAAGTCCCTCTGGCACCTGAAGATCAGCCTAAGACGGCCTTTGTCACACCTGATGGTCTTCACGAATTCTGTGTCATGCCTTTTGGTCTTTGCAACGCACCCGCAACATTCGAGCGGATGATGGACAATTTTTTGCGTGGCCTGAAGTGGAAAAACATGCCTGTGTTACTTGGATGACGTGGTTATATGTTCACCGGATTTTCCAACGCATCTCCGCAGGCTAGATCAAGTGCTGCAGTGCCTAACTGACGCCGGCCTTCAGCTCAACCTGAAGAAATGCCGCTTCGACGCAAGTCAGCTCACCATCCTCAGTCATGTTGTATCTAAAGAGGGTATTCTTCCTATCGCCAAGCTTCGGGCAGTTGCAGAGTTCCCTAAACCTGCGTCTCTGAAGGATCTGCGCAGCTTTCTTGGCCTCTGCTCGTATTTACGCTGCTTTATTCGGAATTTCGCTATGATCACCGCCCCCTTGACTGAACTTCTACGCAGTGACTCGAAAAGTTACGCTTGGTCACCCGCCTGTGACGATGCTTTCGAAAAGTTGCGCCGTCTCTTAACCTCGCCGCCAATCTTGCATCATTTCGACCCGACTGCTCTGATGGAGGTACACACCGATGCCAGCGGTGTTGGACTCGGCGCCGTGCTCGCGCAGCGTAAATCGGGATTCCAGGAGTACGTAGTCGTATACGCAAGCCGTACCCTCACCAAAGCGGAGAAGAACTATTCTGTGACAGAAAAGGAGTGTCTCGCAATATATGGGCTCTAGGTAAATTTAGACCGTACCTATATGGTCGCCCTTTCGACGTAATCACCGATCACCATGCTCTTTGTTGGTTATCCACGTTGAAGGACCCCTCTGCCGTTTAGCTCGCTGGCCCGGGCTTTGCGGTTGCAAGAGTTCGACATGCGTGTTGTCTACAGGTCTGGCCGACGTCACACTGATGCCGACGCTTTATCACGCTCACCTATGTCCTCCGAAAGCTCTGCATGTTTATCTGCCGTGGACGAAATGGTTGCGTTCCCAGATAACTGTGACATGGCGTCTGACCAACGCAAGGATGACTGGATCAGCTCTCTTCTGCGATTCCTTTCAGATCCGCCGACTTCTCCATCTTCTCGAACGTTGCGCCGTCAAGCGGCTCACTTTGAGGTCCGCGATGGGCTCCTTTATCGCAGGAATTACAAGTTTGACGGCCGAAAGTGGCAACTGGTCATACCTCGCCATCTTCGTGCTGCAATATGTTCAGCTTTCCACGCTGACCCTCAGTGCGCACATGCGGGCATCTTCAAAACATACGCTTGGATTTCCTCCCGGTTTTATTGGCGAGGTATGTACACCTTTTTGCGCAAATACATTCAGTCATGCCCACAGGGCCAACGACGGAAAGCTCTGCCTCATCATACCTCTAGTCCGATCCAGCCAATTCCTTGCCCAGCCAGGCCTTTTGACCGCATTGGGATCGATCTGTACGGGCCTCTTCCATTCACGGCTTCCGGAAACCGTTGGATTGTTGTCGCTATCGACTATTTGAAGCGATACGCAGAAACAGCCGCTTTGCCGGCTGCCACAGCGCGCGGCGTATCTTCTTTTCTCTTGCGGCACTTCATTCTCCGTCACGGCGCACCGCGCGAACTTCTCAGCGACCGAGGACGTGTGTTCCTCTTGGAAGTCGTCAACGCACTCCTTGCCGAATGCCATATCATTCACCGGACTACCACCGCCTACCATCCGCAGACGAATGGATTGACGGAAAGATTCAACCGTACCCTAGGGGATATGTTATCAAAGTATGTTGCCTCAGACCACTCCGACTGGGACCTCATTCTGCCTTTTGTGACATACGCCTACAATACTGCTCCACAGGCGACTACGGGCTTTTCACCATTTTTCCTGTTATATGGCCGAGACCCTTCCACCACACTAGATACCATTCTGCCCTACCACCCCGGTTCCTCCGAGTCTACGCCCATCTCTGAAGCTGCCCGCCGCGCCGAGGAACGCCGTAAGCTCGCCCAGTCGTTCACAACCATCGACCAATGGAGACAAAAATCTCGGCGTGACGATAACCACCCGTACCCTAACTTTGTTCCGGACTCTCTTGTGTGGCTTTGGGTTCCCGCTGTGCCTACAGGCCTTTCCTCGAAGTTTTTTTCAAAATACCAGGGACCCTACCGCATTATCTCGCAGGCTTCACCAGTTAACTACATCGTCGAACCCGTTACGCCATCCACAGACCAGCGCTTTCAGTGACGTGAAATTGTTCACGTACAGCGGCTGAAACCTTATTACGACCCGCTCGTACTCTGTTCACCGTGAGTCGCCAGGATGGCTCCTTTTCCGACGGGGGACGAAGTGTAGTGAAGAGGAATGCCCACTACTGCAGCGACATCGATACGTTGGCGCGAGGCACGAGCAAAGACTGCCTGGTTGCTGCTGCGACGCTGCATGCCCGTACATCCTGCTAGCTCTTGCTCCTTCTGTACCGACACTTATACCACTTTTGCATTTACATTATATAAGCAATAGTGCAGTTATCGTCCATATGAGATTATATGTTCTCTTGGCCAAACTCCCAGAGTGGGTATGAGCCATGGATTAGAGGCTACAAACAAACAAACAAACAAACAAACAAACAAACTGTCTTTTCTTGGTTTCCGGTGTTGCAGGGTTGTGGCTGAGTGAGCCACTGTCAGCTTCTTAGCAGTCTATGTGGAGTCCCTATAGTCCCATTGGTCATGGCCGCTGTCCTGGCACGCTGGACTATGGCTTGTTGGACCGGAAGGTTCTGGCAGCCGAGGAGGGTCGCCTCCCAGTCCTCCCTGGTTGGATAAGGGTTCGGGGGTAAACAAGGACTGAGCTAGCATGCCAATATCATGTGGTAGTTGTAAGCCACCTCCGCACAGTACTGGCAGAGGCCTGAAAAGGATGAGTCAAAATGCTTAAGCATTGCCGGGCACTGTAGCATATCGGTGAATAGACGAATAATTATCTCATCCGCCTTCCTAGTCCTTTACAGGGCGCAGGAAACCGAAGGTTGGAGTCCAGATTAAGGGTAATTATTTTTCTAAAGGCCAGTAGAGGAGCGCCCTCTTCTGGTTCACAGGGGTCATAGGTAGGCGAGGCAATGGCCCCGAAGAACGTGTGCACTAGTGGAAGCGTGAGCCGCCTCATTGCATGTGAGGCTCTGATGGCCAGGAGTCCAAACTAGTGAGTGGGAAGAGGGTCGCTATGGGTGAGATACATCTTGGTAGAAAATTCCGGCAGGCTCCTTTAATTTTAAAGCTGTCATGTGGGATAGCTAGAGCTATGGCCACTTCTTTAGCATTGGGTGCGCGGAAGGAGAGATCATCCACCTGCCTGTCCTGATGGACTACGGTGGCCGTATACCAACCCCCGCGAGCGCCGGCGACGTCCGTGTAAAATACGTTTTGTTTATTGGCCGCCCACGCCTATCGACAAACAACATGTGACTCACGGGATGTATTGGTGGGAGGGGTCGAACATGGATCGCGTATTTCCTCGTACCCGCCCATCTGTGTGTGTTAGGGTAAGTGGGTGTATTGATTAGGGTGTATTGTTAGGGTAAGCGGGTGTAGTGAGCCTCCCGGAGCTCCCGGTATACGTGTTTACCACTACCAATGCAAGAAGTCTTGCATTGGAAGTAGTGATCGGGAGATCTAAGACTCACTTGACGATTTTGTGGAGGGTAGCCTCCAAAAAATAAGACAGAACGAGTTCTTAGAATGGAATTTTGAGGGCTATCGGCCTGCCAATATCATCAAGACAATGTTGCAATACCATAACATCATCATGCATCATTGCAATACCATAACCATAACAGGTACGACTGAGTAGATATTGGGCTCTAGTGAGGGGGTGCTCATGTGTCGGGTTCAGCTGTGGCCGCAACGCCGACGTAGAAGAAGAACGAAGGCCGCAGCAGACCGACGCCGCCGCCGGCTGCCACCCACGACTTCGGCGCGCAGTGCCGAGAGAATCGCGTCCGCCTCGTCGCCATTGTTCGTTCCTGCCTTCGTCTCTGCGGACTTTTCATTTTCATCTTTTCGCGTCCGAGTTTCTCTTTTCGTGTTCAATTTTCTTTTACGTGGTTGTAAAGTTTCTCGGTTGTGATGAAGTCTCCGAAACCTCCACCGCTTTTCCTCTCCCCGTCCGGCAATCCACCGATCTCTTGGGCTAATTGGAAGCTCATTTCTGAAGTGTACGTGGACGCCGTCGGGGAAAACGCCCACAAACCAGAGCGGCGGAAGGCCCTGCTGCTTAACGCGTTGGGCCACGCCGGTCTGAAACTCTATCACACGTTCAGTTGGTCGCATGCCGTTCTTTGAGGCGGACGTGCTGTGGGTGGCTGCCGCCGGCGTCGTCGGTCTGCTGCGGCCTTCGTTCTTCTTCGTCGACGTCGCGGACACGGGCAACCCAAGCACAACAGCTCCCCTGTGCCCCCTCCCCCAATGCCGCAAGTGAAACAAGAACTTCCCAGAAACACTGACCCTTTATTATATGCCCGCCGGATTCAACATGCCGGCAGGCATATATATGCACACACTAATTAAGATAGCAAATACATTGCTATCCTCCCTGTTAAACCCCCTGCGATACACCCAATTAAGCTCAGACGTATGCCTTACGTCAAGCCTGCACGACGCTTTTGTCTGTGAATAGCGCCTGCAGGGTCGTATTGTCTCGCCTCCACTGGACGAGCGAGATGGAGAGCACGCAGAAGCGGACGCACCCGAACGCCACCCAGAGGACGGAAAGGGCAGACAACACTGAGGTGAGTGCTGCCTGCGACAGCCGCGACTCCGGGTGGTACTCGAAGAGCGCGTACAGCCAGGCCATGGTGAGCACGCAGACGTTGCCCGCGCTGAAGACGAGGTTGGCCAGGAACAGCGTGGCATCTCCACGCGTATCGTGCTCCCAGAACCAGCGCCACAGCGGCTTGGTATGGCGCCGCACCGGGTAAATTGCGCCGCACGTGGGACACGTGGCGGGGCCCCCTTCGGGTCCTGGCAGATGCAGCAGTTCCTCCAGGCACGACCGGTGCACGAATGTGTCCGCGCACCGGCACGGGCACCGGAACAGCGATTCACCCTGGCCACCACCGGCTTCGTGGCAAAACCGGCAGGACAGATTGCACGCACCAGTCTCGGTCGGCCCCGGCGTGGACGCGCTGCCGCCGTTGCTGGTCCTGCTGTGCCTACCGCTGCTGTCGTTGCTTCCGGTCGTCTCAGCATCTTCCTCGACGGGATCAGCGTTGCGGCTATCCACGTAGCCGTCGTCTTCATTGGCGGCGCAGCAGTTGCTGCGACCTCTCCTTTTTGGCTCGACCTCGCTGATGTGTCGCGCCTGTCCGTGGCTCACCTCGTCCGGCTGTGGTCCGGCGCCGGCTGGCGCGGGCTCGTCACTGCCGCCCACGCTCTCGAAGAGCGCCATCGACTCCGAGGCAGACTGCAGCATTGATAGTCGAGAGAACGCCATTGCAATCCGAATGAGGGGGCGATCAGGAATGGAATGGCCGCGCCTTCGAGTAGCTTCTTGCTCCTGCACTGTCCACGCGACCCGCGTTCTAAAAGCGCTCGTGCACGTGGCGCGCGTCCAGGAGCGGGTGGCCACTGTCACGAGGCAGGTTTTTTTTTGTTATGAATGAGAAGAAGAATCGTTTTGCAAATAAAATTCATACTACCGTATTTTATAAAACCATTCAATTCCTGGCCAATCTCCCACAATGGGTATGTGCCACAGTTAGGTGAACAAGAACAAGTCGTCTCGTGATGCGCTTGAAATAAATTAATATGTCCAGCAAGGGTCGGTGTCAGTTAATAAAGGAACCACTAACTTTGGACTTTAGGCGCCTTTGGAACACCTTTTTAAAATCAAGGTTTTATTATAGCGTAGCTCTTAAGCGCTATTGATGCCGTCGTAATCGAGTGAACGACTATATACCGGTGTTTCCGTACCGGTCACATGCGAGCTTCTTGTCCACAACCCGCTGACGCTTCCATGGAGCCCGCCGAGACGTCCAGCGGCCCACGTACAAATGCGGGTTTTGCAGGCGATCATGATATAACGTTCAAAGACTGTCCAGTTATAGAGAAGCCTATCAAAGTTTATCGTCAACGCAGGCACCACCAGCATTCAGTGACACGAAAAGAAAGGGATGCTGACATTCTGACTAGCAATTCGTTTGAACTGCTGTCACCATCCGAAGAGGACACACCAGCATTTGTAGAACCTACAATGCTCGCTATGATGTCCCCGCGTACAGCGACGTCGTCAAACTGGGCAAGAAAAATATGAACCATCTCCCCTAGGGAACACCTATGAAATGAGAAGCAGCAGCGGTGCGCTCGACGTTGACTCCGTTGAAACGGAAGTCGACGCGGGTGCTGGAATAACGGTTTGAAGCGAAACTCGGTGTATATAGAGTTTGCTCGAGTAAACGTTTGTTTGAAGCGCGAAGACACCGGAGGCGGGTTGGGTTTCGTGTAAGTTTCAATGAAGATAAACGAACCAAAACAGTAGACAGAATTAGTCACACGTCCGCAGCCGCCGTACGGACGCAGCCTGCTAGCCATTTGCAATGGCAGGCCACGTTCGTATGGCTGCTGCAGACGCGCAAATAAATCTCTCTACTGTTTCCTCTCGACGTGCGGTCTAGCGCGGCGGGCGGTGGAGAGGGTGAAGCGAGATAGAAGTGTGTTGCGAGCGGGCGGAGGAGCCAGCAGCTGCTGCGGGTGAGGGAGAGACTGACGTCAACGCGCAGCTACGACTTGACCTACTTGGCACAGTTCCAGAAACTGCGGCGAGGGGAGCGCAGTGCGTTGGCACGGAGGCAGGGACGGACAGCGTTCCACGGACTAGTCAAAGAGCTCCCTCGCATCTAAAAAATTCCCAGCATTTCCACGGAGTGAATGATGATGATTGGGGAGAAGCGTCCATCTGTCTGTTTGTCCGTCTTTCCGTCAACTATACGAAAACCACTAATGCCATCTACTGATGCCGTTAGTGATCGAGGCCAGCCCTTGACGTTTCCTCATGGAAGGCCTAAGCCCAGCCACCTAAACTTACCGGTCTCTGCAAATAGAGTACATTCCTCCTCCTTTGCTGTTTGTTAGCACCAGTGGACACTGCCCCAGGATAACAAGTTTTTTATATATATTTGGTTGCTCATATGTTTATTTTTCCTACCTTTCCTTCCTATCTGTAGGCTATGCATACCTTACCACGCTTTAAAATTCAAGCTGAAGGTAGTGCTTGTTCTGGGTTCTTCATCCGTGGTACGTGTCTCTCACGCTTTCCGAAGCTGTGGATCAGTTTCATGCGATTGTTTTGGTGTAGAGAATGTGTTTCGGAAAATTTCTAGTCTGAGGTAAAGGAAAAAGCTCCATAAACATCTTGAGAGGACTTGACCATTCTATACAAGGAACAGCATTGGAGTCCTCAACAAGAGCATGATTGCACGTGTAGTCGGGTTTATGTAGCATACACTAAGGCATGCGTGTGCGGGTCGCACATGTTGTAGCAACACTTCTTGTACAAAAGCCACAAATTTTTTTTGCATGAACACAAGTTTCATTAGCGGCCTTCCCAGAAGTAAAATTTGGCAGTATTCTATGAAATTTTGTCAATGTCTAAAAGCTGCTCACAAAAGATTGCGTTTTCAATTAACATAGCAGTGAGTAGACGGTTTCCTTAATTAGCGCTACACATTATTGTACACATTCAGGAAGAAAGAAAACAAGAGGCAAGACAGGCAAGTTACACTTCCCTACGCTGGGGAATGAATGGTATGCCACATACCACATAAGACTGCTGCTCTGCTTTGGGATATAGATATATATATAGGTCACTGTGTTATATCAAGCGTACCTGCTCAATGTTCGACCATCTCTGATCATGCCAAAAAAATTGTGCAGGTATATGTGAATGGTGAATGTGAGTAGTAGTTATTGAGGCATCACATTTCGCAGAAACATTTTGTGTTGTCTAGAGGGCATTTCAAACGCTGGGCACACAAGTGAAACTGTGTTGTGCTAAATAATTTATATAGTAATACTGGTTTGAGCAATTACTACAAAACAATGTTTTCCTTAATCTCAAGGTGCTACTCTTTCAAGGCTATGATAGGTTATACATTTTAATTTTAACATACTTCATTTTTTATTTTGGCAAAAAGTTGTAATATTCTGAATGTCTTGCATTTTTTATAAAGAGCACACATTTGCCAGTAATATACTTACTTGTTACGCTTTATATATTCCTATATTGAATTATTAAGCTCCTTTGGTAGCAAATGAAGCAAGAACATTGCCAGAATATTGTGACGAATTTGGAAAAAATAGCATTTTGACTCATATAGCGGCTTACTTTTTGCAATATAGCAGTAAAAGTAAAAATATGGCTTTTATATTGCTGCATAGTATGATTTGTTAGTAACAGATGCAGGAAGTTTCAAAAGAGTAGTTTCTGTTATAAGCAAGAGAGAGAGAGAGATTGATTGATATGTGGGGTTTAACATCCCAAAACCACCATATGATTATGAGAGACGCCGTAGTGTAGGGCTCCGGAAATTTCGACCACCTGGGATTCTTTAACGTGCACCCAAATCTGAGCACACAGGCCTGCACCACTTCCACCTCCAAACGAGAGAGAGAGAGAAACAACTTTATTTCAAACGGCAAATTTCAGAGGAATTATATCCTCTCCCCTAGATGGCAGCTAAGAGTCCTTGGGCCCTAGCAGTATCTTCGGCTTGCCTGATCACTTGTAACTGGTCCTGGATGTTTGAGCTAAGCAGGGCGGTCTCCCTCTGCTATGCGCTAAAATATTTGGTGTTTGGGCCCTTCACGAGGTTAGGACAAGCCCAGATAATCTGTTTGAGGTCCGCCCCCTGATTGCAGAGTTTACGTTTGTCGGTGTAGAGATCTGGGTAGCAATGACTGTAAGCAATAGGGTTTGGGAAGGCACTTGTTAGTAATAGGTGCAATGTGTGGAGAAGAAAATTTTCATCTGAATATCAACAAGCCTGCTTTTGCCTCACCTTCACTGTATAGCACGTCAGTGAGAGGTGTCAGTAGGGCTATTCGGCAACGAATAATGCATGTCATACAACTGCTTGTAGCTTGCTTAAATGATAGTGCTGTATACAACGTCAAAAATGGCTATAGTGTCAATTTTAGAAATGGTATCCTCCCATAGACCATTAAAGGACAGGCTATATTCAACCGCTTCACAGTCCTAAGGGGCAGAATTATAATGCAATTGATGGCCTGCAATACAGTATTGGGGCATTCTGTTTGGCTTCTGATAATTAATACAGATTGTCTTAATAATAATTAATGGTATAAGTATAGTTTACATAAGCAGTTTTTATGATCGCTTACCACTGGTCTGCATGATGGAATGATGTATACCAGGGGTACATGTTGCAGATATGATTCGGTATTGCACCCATTCATGGAGTCATGTATAATACAGAATAGAAAATGGTGAGAAAGACAGCAGTAGGAGAGTAAAAGCCTATTAGTCAGGACAGGATGAACTACATGCTCATCACGTTTGCTGTGACCCAGCCTTTTGCAAATTAATGCAAGGTGCACTAATTTTATCACAATTTTTGCTTATTGTATGAGCCAAAAACAGCACTGCATGAGCAAGAGTTACGCCTGTGGCAGGTGAGAGGTGGAACTACAGTAGTGAGCCGTCATTTTGCCCCTGACTTTGTGTGTAACACGGGGGATGAGCACATCTGCCGATATTACAAAAAAAAAAGAGCAGTGCGTGAACCATGGCGGCTGCTGTTGAATGCAGTCCTGCATCAATGAAATGTCCCACATACCATATTCTTTGTACCAACTACACCACTTGCATCAAAATAGTTTTAGCCAGTTATTTCTTAACAATGAGTGAAGCGACTGGCGGTAGACTAAAGAGGTTTGCGTTGAATAGTTGGCACAATATCAAGGATGTGTTATCACCAACCACGCTGTAGACAAGACATGTTGAAACAGACCTCATTTAGAAAACAATGCCTGTCTTGCCTAGACTAATGTGTGATGTCATACCTAGTATAACGATGAAAAGGCATAAGATTTTACTAGTGTTCTTAAATGGTAAATGTGAAAATCAAATATTTATTAGATTTTCAATTTTAACATAGAAATTTACACTTATAAAGGAATATTCAAATTGTGTTAAAAACCTTTCAACAGCATTTCACATCATCCAGAAATATGAAACAGATCCACACCCTGTTTTATAACTTTTTTTTCAGCAACAGTGGAAAGCTCCAACAACACACACTAGCACTGCAGCGACTTACAGCCCTTAGCAAAAATGTGCACAGGGTGCTGGCCTACATTGAATTTCAGAGGAATCCTTAAAAAAGCAAATGTGAAAGAGTAGCTATAAAATTGCACTGAAAATGAGGTCTATCTTCAGGAGCGCCTATAAGTTTAGCAGTGGACACTTGATGCTTACCTTCAGAAGTGCCTATAGGTCTGACTATAGTACTACTACTAGTAGAATTCGCAGAACGCAATAATTTACAGATTTTGAATACCTTCTACCGAAAACGAGGAAACCGCAAGTAGACAAGGACGAGCCCTAATGGTGAAAATAAGAACGAAATAGACTTTATAATGAGTGCACACCCAGGCATCGTGCAGGATGTGGAAGTGGTTGGCAAGGTACGATGCAGTGACCATAGAATGGTACGGTCTCGAATTCACCTAGACTTGAGAAAGGAACGACAGAAACTGATACACAAGAAGCCAATCAATGTGCTAGCACTGAGAGGGAAAGTACAGGAATTCACAGCCTCGCTTCAGAACAGGTACTCGGCTCTTAGTGAGGAAACCAACCTTAGCATAGATACAATGAATGATAATCTGACGAGTATCACTACGGAGTGTGCAGTGGAAGTTGGAGGCAGGGTAGTTAGACAGGACACTGACAAGCTTTCCCAGGAAACGAAGAACCTAATTAAGAAGCGTCGAACCATGAAAGTGTCAAGTACAACAGACGAAATAGAACTGGCTAGAGCTTTCGAAGTTGATTAATAGACGTAAAGTATGCGATGTAAGAAGGTATAACATGGAGAGAATTGAACACGCTCTGAAAAACGGAGGAAGCTTCTAAGCAGTGAAGAGGAAACTTGGGATAGGCAAAAGTAGGATGTATGCACTAAGGGACAAAGAAGGCAAAATAACTACCAATATGGATAGGATAGTTGAAATAGCGGAGGAGTTTTACAGAGATCTGTACAGTAGCCGAGACAACCACGACCTTAATACTGTAAGAACTAGCAGTAACCCAGACGACACCCCACCAGTAATGATAGAAGAAGTCAGAAAAGCTTTGGAGAGCATGCAAAGAGGCAAAGCTGCTGGTGAGGATCAAGTAACATCAGATCTGCTGAAAGATGGAGGACAGATTGTGTTAGAAAAACTAGCCACCCTGTTTACGAGGTGTCTCCTGACGGGAAGAGTACCAGAGTCTTGGATGAACGCTAACATCATCCTAATACATAAGAAAGGAGATGACAAGGACTTGAAGAATTACAGGCCGATTAGCTTGCTCTCTTTAGTATACAAGCTTTTTACAAAGCTAATTGCTAACAGAGTGAAGAAAACATTAGAATTCAATCAACCAAAGGAACAAGCAGGATTTCGAACAGGCTACTCAACAATCGACCACATTCATACTATCAATCAAGTAATAGAAAAATGCTCAGAATATAACCAACCACTATACATAGCCTTCATAGATTACGAGAAGGTGTTTGATTCAGTAGAAATATCAGCCGTCATGCAGACACTGCGGAATCAGGGTGTCGATGAAGTATATATAAACATCCTGAAAGAAATCTACAGGGGATCAACTGCTACCATAGTGCTTCATAAAGAAAGCAACAGAATACCAATCAAGAAGGGTGTAAGGCAGGGGGACACAATCTCCCCAATGCTATTTACTGCGTGCTTACAGGAGGTTTTCAGATGCCTAGAATGGGAACAGTTAGGGATTAGAGTTAATGGAGAGTACCATAGTAACCTGCACTTCGCCAATGACATTGCATTGCTGAGTAACTCAGGGGAGGAATTGCAACTCATGATTACGGAGTTAGACAAGGAAAGCAGAAAGGTGGGTCTTAAAATGAATCTCCAGAAAACGAAAGTAATGTACAACAACCTCGGAAAAAAGCAGCGCTTCGAGATAGGTAATAGTGCACTTCAAGTTGTAAAAGACGATGTCTACTTATGGCAGGTAATAACCGCAGAGCCGAACCATGAGATTGAAGTAACAAGAAGAATAAGAATGGGGTGGAGCAAATTTAGCAAGCACTCTCAAATTATGACAGGTAGATTGCCACTATCTCTCAAGAGGAAGGTATATAACAGCTGTATCTTGCTGGTACTTAGCTACGGAGCAGAAACCTGGAGACTTACAAAGAGGGTTTAAGTTAAATTAAGGACGACGCAGCGAGCAATGGAAAGAAAAATGGTAGGTGTAGCCTTAAAAGACAAGAAGAGAGCAGAGTGGATTAGGGAACAAATAGGGGTTAAGGATATCATAGCTGAAATCAAGATGAAGAAATGGACATGGGCCGGTCATGTAGCACGTAGACAGGATCACCGCTGGTCGTTAAGGGTAACTAACCGGATTCCCAGAGAAGGCAAGCGGGTTAGGGGGAGACAGAAGGTTAGGTGGGCAGATGAGATTAAGAAGTTTGCGGGTATAAATTGGCAGCAGCAAGCACAGGACCGGGTTAACTGGCGGAACATGGGAGAGGCCTTTGTCCTACAGTGGACGTTGTCAGGCTGATGATGATAGGTCTGACAGCAGACACTTTCTCAAATAAATTAACAGACACCTTCAGTCATAAGGAAGCAACAAGACACTAGCAATTATGCCTTGTGATTAGAACAGCAAGGCATAAATCAAAGGCACTGCACTTCCCCCAAATGCAAGGTACATTGTTTTCCCAATAAGGCATGGCCCATATGGCCCGGTAGAAGACATCGGTGTTGGGTATTGCAGCAGAGCTGTGATGGTTGATGTCTGCTATACACTGTAGAGACACAACGATGATTATCATGAACTGGCAAGCACTGATTTACCCCCCAAGCACTCGGTACATATGGTAACGAGAGAAGCTGCGACATTCACCCATATTTAATGTTTGCCACCAGTATGTTCTCCTGTTAATTTCTAGTAGACTAGCATGGTTTGCTCTGACGGCCATGCGCAGAGCTCGAGTCACAGTGCATAGAGTGTATAGTATAGCATAGCAGGGGGTGGAAAAGAGACAGGTGAGAGGGTAAAAGCCCAGCCAAGCCAGAACCCGCCAGCTGCCCACCAGCTCTGCTGTGATCCAGCCTAGTGTACCTTAGTGCAAGCAGTGCTAATTTTTTTAATTCATGCTGAGTCCAGGTTGCCCAGCTTTCTTCTGTACCAATTAAAATATTTTTTTTTTCTGTGCAAGTTAATACTGGGTGACTGACTATTGAAACAGTTAACGCTGAAAGTTGGTCTAGTTGGTTCTGACAAGAATAAGACAGCAAAATAGAGTTACTCTAGAAAAGGTAGCATATACAGTAACTCCAGGACGAAGTGACAGCAAGCGTCCTCTGTGTATCTTTCTTTGTCCCTGTCTTATTCTTGATGGTAAATTGTATTCAGGGCTATTGAAACTTTATGCTGGCGTTGGTGCTGGTGCAAAACACCATATACCACGGCTCACTGCTGTGTTTGTATACTGCAAAGCTAGCACCATCGAGAAAGGAGAGCAAATTATATTTGCCTGCATGCTGTTTGTGTACCCGAGGTCTGCCTGACCACCTGTGTTCTCTGTCTACCCTGTACAAAAGCGTGTTTCGCTCAACAGTGTGCACATCACAGCACTTTACCGCTTGGCATGACCCATGACCTTCCAATACTAAATGTATGTACTGAGCTAACATATGCAAGATTTCTGCTGTAATTTATCACATGCTGCGAACTTTGTGGTGACAGTGGGAGTGCTTGAATGTCTTTTAGATCCTCATGGCGTGCAAGTTACTACAGGTTGCACCAATGAAAATTGCACAAGCTCCCACAACTGCCAAGAGGCCTCAGCAACAAGTACATAGAACAGCTACCTCGAGCCTAGGTGGAAAGTGAGGGCATTTAGTAAACCATCAGCAAAGTTGCATTCTTGCAAACACTGAAGCTAAGCATTAATCATTGAACACTGAATTTCAAATGCAACACATACAACATGGCAGTAACAACACTGAACGTAACATAGAACGCAGAAGCCCACCAACAAAATGATAGCTTGTTTGCCTCATCAAATCGATAAGACAAATATATTTATGGGACGATCTTGACTCTGTAATAAAGCACATGCCCAACAAACCGTTTGTCGATTGGTAAGCACTTTTTTATACCATGTCATGTGCAAAAACTGTTCATCCGCTAGTTAGTACATTAAGATATGCCATTCTTCAATGAGCAAGTAAGCCAGGGTTGCAGTGATCTTCCTGCCAGGTATGTTAGAATACCAGATTGTGTAAACAACGTGCACTTGCACTTTCACAGATGCCGACCATGCATGGCAAAAATGACAGCTGCGTCATGACAAGTCCTAATGTGGCACATGGGTTGTATGCAAGCAACACTTAGCTCGCTAGATACTTTACGGTGATGCTCTAGCAAACAAATTTAATTTGCGGAATAAACAAGCACTGTTATAAAAAGTTAAAATATGCTTACGTTTCTTACATTCACGTAAAACTTTCATTGAAAACCAGTCAAGTACCAGCAGTGAGTCATCAATTTACTTGATCTACGAATTCTTGATCCAAAAGCTCGTCAATAATGCCGCTGAACACGCGTTCGACTTCTTCAAGAACACTGCTCAAGACATCACCTAAAATGTCACTCGTAATGCTGTCAACTACCGACCAAGGATCACGTGTCTCGTCCAGCGGAAGGCGCGACTTCCAAGTCGTCCGTCTTTCAACCTGTTTCCTGTACAAATCCAGTTCCGCAATTAGACTCTCGGGCACATCAAGTGACGTTGTACGTTCGAAAATCACCTTCGCGTCGTGGCCGCTTCCGTCCGTGTGGTCGTGTATTTTACTCTTGATGACCGTAACTTCAGCGTCGTGTTCGTTTCCGTTCGCGTCGCAGGAAGCACGGCGGACCTCTTTTTTACCCTCGACCACTGCACCAGCCCACGTGACACGTCGACGAATGCCTTCCAACGGTCTGAACACTCTCTCTTTCCTCACGACACAAAACCTTTCATTCGGCTCCGGATTCAGCATTACCCGGAACCTGTCTCGGCGATGACTCTCCGAATTACGTTCGGGAGCTACTGCAGCCGTAACAGTCTGTGTTTGCGCGCACACAGTCAGCACGTCGTTTGCACGACTCGTTGACGTCTCCGGAGATTTCAAGCGGGCCACACAGCACTGAGAATCACTCTGAAGCCGCTCTAGCTCGCGGTAATAGACAGCCAGCTGATCCGACAAGCTCCGCAAGCAGTAGGCAGGTGAAGATCCCGAAACCTTTCTTATCGGTATTCTTCGAGGTGTCGCATGAGCTGCAGCCCGTCGTTGTGCCGCTGTCGCTCCGGCTGTAGCATTGTGAACCCGTTGTGTGCACTGAGGTTTCTCGACGATATTGTGCTGGACGCAGTAGCGCCTCCATTCCTCCTGTTCTCTCAGTCGTAGGAGTCGGTTCTTCACCCTTTCGTGAAAGTTCTGCAGAACGGCCAATGTCTCCGAAGAAACTGAATAGCTCATTTTAGTCGGCGCACTATCGTAGCAATGTAAAACTCGAGCTCGAACACATCGACGTTTTCCTAAAGTAGAGCCTCAAGGAGCGAACGAGCACATTCGGAGAACGCGACTATTTGAATTTTTTTGTTGCCGTGGAAACACGCGCGCCAGCTGCGCCACTTTGTTTACAGGCTTGCAATCACTTGCAACATCTTGCGTGAGCTCTGAGTGCGCTGGAAGCACTAGCGGCGTTAGTGGACTACATAATTATAAAACAAAATATGCGTCTAATAAAAAAACATAAAATTTTGGTTGTAAATTTAAAAAATAGTTTAAAAAACTAGACGTTTACTTAAATTTTTTTTATTTTTGGGTCCTGAAGTCATAGTTGACGCTAGTTTCGGTTGAGCTTGATTCCACTTTCTGTATGGTCACACAACGCGTATTTGTGTAGTTCCCTGCACGAGTTGTTTCGATCGTAGGTGCGCCGGGTGTACTGTGCGTAAACTGTATGCGTGTGTCCGGAAACAGAACAGAGAGCTCTTTAATGAATCGCCTATACAAGAGGAGGAAAACGCGCTAGATCAGTTGGTGGTAGCACTACTGTCGTAATCGGTGTCGTTTTTCCTGCTTGAGCGACAACCATGGACAAAAACGCGAAGATACGGGACCTCCTGGCAGAGATATCGAAGTTCAACGCACAGACTGCCGGTCGGGACAAATTGTTTCGGTAAGGAATGACGCTAGTGAACATTGTGCGCAAACTTGTCGATGCGATCGAGTTAATGCATTCGCTGGTGTTATTCCAGGCTTCTGCAGTACAGTAGTCGCTTCTTGTGGTACTGGATGCAGAAAACGTCAAGTCGTAGGGACACCGTGGCCCGCCTTCAAAACCTGGAGGTGACTTTCAGCTCGGGGCGAAGGCGTAAGTTATCTTTTGCGTCATTCGGGCTAATTATAACTAAGATTCCCTGACATTGCTCCGACCTAGGAGGCATCGCTCCCGCATTGACTACCGCGCGAGGCGGTTATGAAACGACCAAATGTGATAACCATTTCGCGAAATCATTTTCGATGGCGGCGTGAATGCTAGGTAGGACAGCGCACTTACTTAGTTAAGCGGGAAAAAGAGCACCAGAGGTTATATTTAGTGACCTTGGGCTGTTTCGGGTTCCACTGTTACGCGCATCGCCTGTTTGTTGCATCATCGCAAGTTCGATCTCGTTTATGCTATATGAAAGACCTTGACTTCAGACGTTTTCACACACTTAAAGCGAGACGTCTTGACATGCTGGCGCTATGGATTCCAAACCTGTCCACAGCAGCTATTTGTTTAGTATGCTTGTCAAGAAGACATTTGCTCCGTGCTGACACCTTATGGCGAAAGGCACGCATTACAATAGTGGGCTTTAAATGCCCGGTTTAATTAGTTAAATCAATGGCATCTCCACGGCTGCTGCCAAGTGCACCAATATAAAAGCTCCTCCCCCTCAGCTCTACCCGTGAAAAGATTCCAAAGAATGAGCGAATGTTCTGTAGACACTCTATCTGTTGTAGAATTTACTCAGATGAGGCCGCTATATGTTGTTTTCAAGACTACTGTGTGTTCCAACTTGGTTGTGAATAAGCAATGATACTCAATTTTGCAGAAGCAATTTTTTTTCCACTGACAAGTGTAGCATAACGCAAACTGTGCTCCTCACTGATGTTGTGGCCACGCTTGCCATGCAGTGTGTTTTCCAAATGTTTTCAATGACATAAAAGTCCAGGAACCTTTTTTTATTACCATGTGCTATTTAGGACTTCGTAACCTTCACGCTATCATTGCTTGGTAAGAGCAGTACTAAAATGGTGTAAATGTGGAATGTTTATTCAAGAAGTGTGGACTTCCTATGCACATGTTTCATCACTACTCATGTCATAGGCTTTGTCAAAAATCAGACACCAAAAAGGGCAAATGCACAATAAGTCTGCACAGTGATGTCTTGAGGTCAAAGGGGTTGTACGATGCTAATCAAGGGAACAATGGTGATGACACTTATCCTATGCTTACATAAGTACGGATGACATCTGTCTGCACGCAAAGGGACCTTGCAACATTGTTCCAAGTAACCACGGAACGGCTTCATTGAAGTCGTTTATTTTCTGATGAATTGACTACCGCAAAAATTTTTAGAATCCATCAAGCATTAGTGGGATCAAGCAAGAGAGACTCGTCACACACTGTAATTGCTTTCTCTTTTCCCTCATTCCAGCGAGCTCACCAGAAGCTCAGCAGAGAGAGACGATACAGGGCAAGGAAGTCATCACCATCAGCTTTTCTCCTATATTTTTTTTATTCGAGTGAGCGGGGGACCTTCAAGATAATCAAAAGTACATGCACGAACATGTGGTGGCATTTCATAATGGCTGTAGTAACTGTGCAGCTTATGATGCTCAAATGAGTCTGTGGCCGTGAATTTAGGTACATGGCGTGGTCATTTCGTTATGTGGCATCACTTGTCAAGAGAATAGGGAACAATTTCTAGCTGACTTAGAGTATTAATTGTTAAGTCCATGCCACATGCTGCACCATAATGTTTGGCTCGCAAGTTCTCAGACGCCTTGACTACCGATTTGCAGCACTTTCTGACTGTGTTGAAAAAGTGTTTCAGTGCCCCTTGAAGGATCCTTTGCTTATTGTGTTAAAGTGACACATGAACTCATTCTTTATGATTGGACAAGAATGGGTGCACACTCAGTTGTAAATTGTGAACTGCTAAATTGAAGAGAGCCTAATAGATGTAAGAACCTTTTCAATACAGTGTGGTAATTTGTTAATTAAGCGATTGGCATTCTTTATGGTATACATACTCATGAGCCAACATGACTTTCACAGGCTTACTGTAGGAATTCCTGATGGCATTGTTTTCATGGGCCTCTTCCACCAACGTATTGCGGTGGATTATAATGGGCGCTTCTGATCGAGTTCAATTGTCATATTCACTCGCATACTAATACCACAGCCCCATACCGATTGTCATTGGCCACTGATCCATGGCATGCCACAGTGAGGAATTTTTGCCAGGGAGGCGGGTCTTTGACGGGGCAGTAGGTATTAGGCAAGGATATGTGGTCTTGCATGATTCTATCTATGCTAGCTATGCTGTGATGGATAAAAACATTGAAGGGAGTAAGAACCTACTGTGTCACTCCATAAATGTGTCCCTGTTGAGTTGTGTATCAAATGTCAGCTGGTGTTGCTACAAATCTGCTTGTATTAGTTATGCACAGATGTAAAATTAATTTCCTCTTTGCTCACTTTTATTCCAATGACCGAGCTTTCCACCATTATCTTTTATATGCGTCGCAGATGTGCATTCACTACCACTACTATGATAGCCAGCATTACAGGGGTAATGCCTAATCTCGTGTAATGTAGCTTGCATTTGAAACATGGGCACATTATAACAAATCAGTCCACTGAGATAGATAGAAAGCTTTGTTGCAAGAAAACACGATTGCTAAATGCAGCAAGTTCATTCAGGTGCAAGGTAAATAAAATTTCAGCATATAAAGAGAGAGTCGATTGTATTGACTATACGGTACACTAAGAAGAAAAAAAAAAAGAAAGATGACTTTGGCCTTGTAGTTAAAGGCAATCGGAACGTGTGTAAATGCGTAAATTTCTATTTTTGGCCAGAGACATTGTGCTCTTTTGACCTGCTTTGGTGCCTGAAACTTTTCACTTGCCATAATTAACTGCATACATGTTCATTTCTGTCTTTAAGTGCTACGGCTTGGACGCTTTTTGGATGCCCTCCACGGTGCAACACGCACAATCAGCCTTCCGGATGTGTCGCTGCGTCTCAGCCTGACCATGGCCCGCATCGGCAATGCTTTTTACATACTGACAGACAACCTGGTCTGGCTTCACCAGGTTGGCTTGCTAACTTTGCAGAGGTAAGGTTCCTGCGGCAGACTTAAATTGATACTTGTGTTGTTTACTAGGACATGTCGCATTGATGGGTGTCATGAGAAGTGATGCCATTTTGTGTATATACAAGAACATCCTAAAAGTAGGAAAGAACATGGTCTTTATTCTTCTGTAACTGTGTACTGAACAAGACAGTAACGTACGTGGATCATCAATGGTCACAATGATAAGTAATCATTTATTGTTACAGCAATTTTCAAATAGTGATGCTTGGTCAAGTTTGTAAAAAAAAAATAATTATTTTATTCTGCTCGAGATGTCAAGCTCTCTTGTGGAAAAGCAAATAAGACACGTGTGGTTGTGGTCTACAACAGCACTTACACGTAATGAACTGCACTGATTACTTGCTTACTGAAAAAAACAAGTTTATTTGCAATTCAGTTAAAAATTACAAGTTCACCGGAAAGCTTACAGTGCCAAGTTTCATCTGCATTCCTCTATTTCAAGCTAATTCTATACCCACAATATTGTAAAAAAAAAAAAAAAAATAGGAGGTGCGATTTGTTGGTCAGTGAAGGGCCTGTAAACTGTTTTTGGCATTGCAGACAAACAACCACGATGTGTAGGTCACTCAGCAGCAAACATGATTACAAATTATGGTATATTGATGGAGTTTCAGGGCAGCTCAGGCTATGAAACGTTAGCATGGTGTGAAAGCAGCTGAAGCGTGAAAAAGAAGAAGCGCTTTGTGCCCTCCCTTTCGCGGAAGCCGTGATTGGAGAAAGTGAAAGGTAATGCACCCTACATCCTTGAAACTCCCACAACCCGTTTGTAGTCACCCATGCGTCTTGAGCAACTGTAGAACACCACTGACAGTGACGTGTGCCTTCGGCTCTTCATACGCCGTAAACCATGTAGTGCCATTACTGCAATTGTTCCAAGCAGCAAAACATCAAGAGAAGGGAAATTGGTGGGTCTGTTGACCCGTTGACGTGGTGGTGCCCTCTCATCTCTGGCACATTAGAATATGCTAGAAAGCTTCACCACACGTGGACGTTAGCTGAAGCAAAGAGAGAACATGTAAGCTCCGGCAGCGAAGCTTGCCACCAGTGGGCATGGAAATGAACACTTATGGAAAACTAAAGGACCAGTTTGAAAAATTATTCTACTGAAACATTATTCAGAAGGCACCTTGGAACTTCCAGTGATTAAGCAAATACTGTAGTGGAGGATCCTACATGGATGGTGGAGGATCCTTTAAGGAATGTAAATTCAAAGCAAGAAGACCAGAATCGATGCACGCAGTGCTGTATACATTACTTCTATCTTTCCCTGATGTGCCTATAATCACAGGCAAAAAAGTATGCCTCTTCTACCGTCTCAAGCCACCAGCTGTCAGCTTTTTTTCATAGTCACTGCATTGTTTCTGGTGCCACATCACCTGAACACTTGATGGTTGACTAGTCCACATGTGCATTGCTGTAATAGTGTAGCAATGCACGCCGTAGTAGCGCAGCGCATTGTTCTTGCTATCCGAACATCGTGGTACTACATGCATGTGTATTGCTAGCACATGTGAGACATGTCTGCTGCCAAACTGTGTACTTCCACACTCATATCTTTCCTTTGCCCAGTGCACCGATGCAGCCCCGCCGCGGTGGTCTAGTGGCTAAGGTACTCGGCTGCTGACCCGCAGGGCGCGGGTTCGAATCCCGGCTGCGTTTCCGATGGAGGCGGAAATGTTGTAGGCCCGTGTGCTCAGATTTGGGTGCACGTTAAAAAACCCCAGGTGGTCTAAATTTCCAGAGCCCTCCACTACGGCGTCTCTCATAATCATATAGTGGTTTTGGGACGTTAAACCCCACATATCAATCAGTGCACCGATACAAGCTGTGCTGGAGGCTAGCACATACATAGGCCGCACACTTTACCTTGCAAGTAATAATTGGTGTACACTAAGGCTGGGTTAACTAAGGTTGGGTGATTGTTCATGAGCTCCAGAGTTCTAGTATCTGAATGCTGTTGCCACCACTTGTACAGAGCAGATTGACTGTTTTAGTACATGGCATACGGTAGGAAAACACAGTGTCATTGTCGCACACTAGTGCAAACAGATCAATGTGTACTGTGCAGTAGAAAACAAACACGACAAGCAGATGGGGGCAAACGTAGACTCTCTACTGAATTTTTGTGTTTCACATGCCCCATATAATTATTGAATTGGGAAAAGAAAAGCTAGCTGTTGAAAAACAATTGAAAAATTGCACACTCGACGCACGAGGCAAAAGAGTACACTCATTGGCAATGGGCATCATCTCCTAGGAACGTTAGCTTTTTATCTAAGAGAAAAATGGACAGTTTGCTGATGCAGTTGTCAGCGTCTCGCTCCATTTTACCAGTGTCAGTAATTGTATGGGTACTATCACCTTGGTGCCTGCGCATCACAATTGTGCTTTCAAACTGCGCATGGCAACTGCATGTGCTGGCGTCTTGAGACAAGAAACACTCATTTCCATTTCATACATTACATGCGTGCTCACGCAGGCATTCTGTAAAGGGACCCTGAAACGGCTTTGGCGATTTTGTACAAACACATTTGACCGGTAGACCAAGTGTTATTTAGAGACCGATTTGAGTTCTCTGTGTAAACTGTGTAGTTTATCACAACGCTTTAAAGCTGCAAATTGCTGCAGATCGTTGCGATTTGGCCAATGCGTTTTCAACCGCCCAATCACAGAGTGACATGCTCTGGACACTTGGCGAGGCTAGAGCACCACATCACCGCAGCTGCTGATCTGATTGGCTGTCATGACTGTAGAATGTGCTGAAGGAAGATCGGCTGGTAGGGTAACGGCACCTGTGGAAGGGGATATAAACCACACTGCGATCTTTGTGTCTGTTTCCCGACTGCGTGCGTGCTCCCAGGCGCACTATGTGATGGCCTCCGAGACTGCACACAACCTGTTCACATGCTATCTCGGAGGTCTAGACTTGTAAAAGCTCCAATCGTCGAGTGCACTCATGAGAGCTCTGCAATCGCCAGTGTGCCTCATTAGTTGAGGAGGCCAGGCAAAGGTGAGAAGGAGGGCATGATATAATTGTCCGTAGCGGCCCTGGTACCCGCCATGTCACTGGATTTGTGGTGCAGATGATTTGATGATGCTCTATCCTAAACGCTGACAAAACTTCAAAAAACCGTTTCAGGATTTCTTCAAGGCATCTATCTTCCGCTCTGCTTAATGTAACACGCACCACATGATAGCGGAATCCTGTAGACTACACTAAAATTGGGTTTTATGCCTGACATTGCAAGAGCATTTAGGCTTGTTGCTAGCAGTTGTCGTTCTGGCAAGTTAGGAGATATTGTAAGGTGCTAAAAAGACCACCTGCACACTCAAGGCTTCTTTCATCTGGCGCGATAGCTGGTGCCTGTATGAGATCGCCGCGACATCGCATTTAATTGCGTCCATTTTATTGTAATCAGCACTCTGTCCTACAAGTGGTCCTGTCATTCACTTTGACTGCCGAGGAAGCGCTCCCCTCTCTTTTTCAGGAGACTTGAAATGTGCGCCTCCTTCTCTTCTTCCACCATTTTCACTGTTTCTATTTGCCCAACTCACATATATAAAAAACAGTGAATGTATGAATATTCAACAAAGCAACTTGGAAGCATGGTTGTACATTCTTTTTTCCTAGCATGTCTTCCATTGCCATCTCGAATTTAGAACCGTGACAGAGCATCAACTCCCCCTCCACATCTTGCTTGGTTATTCTTCACCTTTGCGGTGCGCTTGCTCCGGATTTTACGGTAAGCAAGGGAAGCTTGTTGGATTAATTGAGCCAGCACAATCCACAGCCACAAGGAAAAGAGAGCTAGTAGTCATGATTTTACAGGACTCTTTGCAGCATGCAGCCCCATTTTGTTTTTCTATGACCCTATTTATAGCGAAGCAATTTCTGTGGTGCCTGCATACCATTGTTATAAGTGTCTCCACTTATCGCCATTTTACATTAGTCATCACGAAGATATGCTTCTAAAAATATTGGGGCAGTTGGTTAAACTTTGACCTTTTGTGCAATATGGAAAGGGTTACATTTGCTTTTTAAAGGTGATGTCAATGTGAGTGAGGTTCCCATGTAGAAAAATGAAGTGCCGTCAAATCTTTGGTTTTGATCTGATTTTATTTTTACATTCTTCTGCAGTGTGAGTGTTCATGTCCAGCGTGTTTTCAACAAAACCTTATATTTAAAGCTGTCTCCTACTTTTGTGCAGGGATACCTGGAGCCGCACAAGCAATAAGTTTTGGTTGCTGGCCATTGTGGCCGCCCTGATACGCGATCTAACTGAGCTGTACCAGATACTGCCCTTGCTGTTGGCTGCACCGTCCAAGGGTGCCAACCTGAGGACCTCGCTTCGCATGCTGTGGGTGTCGGCAAGCTTCCACAAGGCACTTCTACTTGACCTGGTCAAGAACGTTGCAGACCTGTGGATACCTTACACAGCTTTGGGCCATGCCAAACTTGAACCTGGGACAATCGGGCTGCTTGGTGTTATTTCCAGTGCAGCTGCTATTCTGCCCATGCTGGACTCAACATTCTCCCTCAGCCCAGCATGAGTGAGTGTGTGTGGGACAGGTATTCACTCGTGCAAATGTAAGTGAATAACGGTTGTGCTTCGCTTAGCGGAATGTCTTCTGAAAATGTTGAGCTTCAAGACATCACTGGCAGATGCCACTTGCAGCACTGTGAGTGCCAGATGGCAGCTGTTCTATCGTGGTATGATCTTCAGGAATCTGAAGCTTTGCGAAAATGCCAGATTCACCTGGGTTTGTTGAAATACACAATCTATAATCTTATTTCTTAGAAGTTGCTCATGAGCTAGCACTGTCAGATGGAATGAACTTTTTAATGTTATGCGATAGGGAATACATTATTGATATGAATGCCTCCTTTTGGTTGTGTTAGTAGCTATGAGAGCACATCTTGTTTGAATTGTTATTAAGGACGCAATGTTGAGAGAATGTGACCGGAGGTGTGAAATCTCTACATGCACAAGCATGTGCTGTACATGTGCTTTTTGTGTACATACTCGATGGTGACACTAGCATACCGTAACCTGTGATTTTGCCATGTTGTAGATATGTTTTTATCTTTATAAAGTTATGATGTGTCTGCCGATTCGCCTTTGCATTACACATTTCTCATTCTGCCTTGTGATCAAGAGTAGGTTTCTTTTCCCCAAATATTACAGCATAATAAAACAACAAGGACGAAACAAGACTACAAGGACATCTCATCTCGTCTCATTTTTTCCGTCTTGTTTCCTGTGCTGCAGTATTCTAAAAAAGTGCAACAACACACCCAACTCACCACTTCGATCAAGATTAAGCCTAAGCTTTTATAAAAGCTTTTGTCCTTGTCAACATGGTGTGAGATATGCATTTTCACAACACGCTCAGATTGGCACAAAAAGAACTGCCTCTATTGTAGATGTGGTGTGCGATGTACATGTGTGCAACACATGCACAGAGGGACAAGAAGAAATGGCCGCATGCACTGTGCACGTGAATTTCTTTCTAAAGCAGCAGCACTGGTACACTTAGCACACTCAGAGAAAGCTGGGAAACTGGGCAGATGATATCATATTATCTGTAATGCATTGTTCGTATCAAGGTGCAAGAGTGTCCGTAGCACTGAAGTTTTACAGGGTGCGCGCTTTAGCGATGAGAGTTGAACTACAAAGCTTGTTTTTGGGCCTTTGTGAATCTCAAGATATCTTTTCTTGCTGCCCTCCCAGTAGATGTCTGTAAAAACTGGTTTGATAAGGGAGAACTAGATAGCGTCCTCTGGCCACTGAACAGCGCTCGCAGTGTGTTTCTTGATAGTATGCTCAATATACCATTGCATTGAAGCGGCAAGTCCAGCAATGCTTACACCAAGATACCTCTTTCTTATGTGTTTTCTAATAAAATTGTGTTCCATGTTCATCTTGACCACCAAACATCTGTAGTACACCATATCATTTCATGATCCTGTCTTATAATATTTTGACAAACAGCCAATGTTTACCGAAAAGTCTTGATAAATAGAAATGGAGCTTGTAAGAAAGCTGCATTCATCTGTGTGATAAAGTCTAAATTATTAGGCAAATGTGTGAACATATGTCTTGTGTATTAAACACTTTCCATGTATTTAGTTGTAGAAGTAGAAATAATTGCTCTGTATTGCTGCCATCATCTGTTGCTTTGTGGCAAAACTCAGACTTGATAATCTTTTGGTCACATTAGACTCTCAATAGCAGAGCACAGAATAATTCCCCTTTCAGTTATAGAGCATATGTGGGAAGTAAAATACTAAAATGTGCCAGAGATAACTTGAATGTGTAGTTGGCCATTAGATTAGGCCAAGTATCGTGCTGATACTCATTCAAAAAACAGTGACAGCATTTTTATCTCTTACATTGGGTCTGTATGCTGCCTTTGATCGAAGGTATATGACATGTTGTATGTATTGATAAATGAGAAAAATATCATAAAAAAACTCAAGAACACATTACAGAGGCTGCAGAGCAGACAGTTTTTACATTTAGATGAACTGGCAATCATCAATGAAACTTTGCTGTGGATCAATGAATAGTGTAGGAGCTTGTGAATATTTATTTTCAGGGTATTGGCCTGGACAGAGAAGTGATGCAACACTAAAAGTAAGACTAGCACAAAAATTTTTCATGTACTAAGAAAATGGTGGCCACATCTTGCAGTGTGTGCTGGTGAGTCAGTGTCATCTGACGCATGATTCACTTCCGAGATTGAGTGTACAATTCTGTCACTAGGAGCTATTAGAGCGAGTGACTGCTTACGGGGCTTTGGAATAGATTTGAGCGCTAACAAAGTAGTTTGTGGAGATTTATTTCACGTGGTTATTTTAAGCTGAAAGTTCGATAA
Organism: Rhipicephalus microplus; assembly: GCF_043290135.1. Classification (NCBI taxonomy): domain Eukaryota; kingdom Metazoa; phylum Arthropoda; class Arachnida; order Ixodida; family Ixodidae; genus Rhipicephalus; species Rhipicephalus microplus. The sequence goes on from NC_134700.1 coordinate 265,340,422, forward strand.
CACAATAGAAACTTCAACTCTTGCAGTTTCGGGTTCTGATGGGGTCAGCCTGACTACTAGGCCCGCATGCTTCTGACAACCACGCCAGACCCCGAAACTGCCTCAAAGTGTCACCTTGCACAGAAATAACCGGCTGCTTGTGGGCTCTACACAAATGTTATTGCAACTGTACAGCTATTGAAAGACTGTTTTTAAACATGTGTCCAAGAAAGCAGATCAACATGTTGTAGCATTGTGGCTTCAATATTGCACACGATCTATTGCACCGGAGCTATGGTGGATACATATCGAAGCTGGAGGATTACATGACGCAAACACAAGAACACATCATGTGTATGCAATCTCACGTGTGGGTGATGTGCCCAAGCCAGCCCGAGCACACGAGGGTGGTCCTCATGTTGTGTGAGCTTTCTCTGTGGTCTGCTGCCTGTTTCTGCAAGGCAGATCCCTCGGTGCATGCACATTTGGAAAGGCTGGCATGGATCATGGATCCTTACCATGACACCGAGTCATATCGCTGAAACTGCTATTACAGACAATGCAGCGAAACTCCCCAAGCGTTGTGACACTTCTAATACGCAGGAATGGCGAAAACACAAACGCATGCGAAAAGAACGCAGGTTAGTCATGCGTCTCGGTACTAATTTTGCATAGTGTTACAAATCTGCGTTGCGTTGCAAGTTTTGGCAGACGTGATTGTAAAAGCCCGGTGTATGCATTGTGCTTGTCGGCTCAAAATACTGAGACCTGGTGAGGGGCCCTTTAAAGACTATAGAAGCGGCAGCTTAGGACTGCATGGAATACAGCAAGACTTTGTTTGACCACAATTCATGCAGCTTCAAGAAGCCTTTAAACTTCACAATGAAACAAGAGTGTGTGACCTTGCCATAACTAAATAGCTTTAGCTTAGTGGTCATGGCTCACTCAGCTTAGGCTAGCGTAATTTGACAATTTGTACTCAGCCACTTTATGGGAACATTAGTGGGCAGGTACTCAATGCTCGTGTAAGCAGCTGAACACAAAAGGCTGCTTTTGCCTTTCTACAAAGCACATTTTGAGCGAAGCACAAGTGTGTGACCACTTAACTGCGACATGTTGCAACGATGCTGACTGCGATTTGCTGATGACCCCAACTGAAACATTACAAGAAAAAAAGCATAGGCAGAGAGTTTTCATATTCCTGGAGGGGGTGGGCGCCCGAATCGCTCTTCCACATCTCTCTCTCTCTCTATATATATATATATAGAGAGAGAGAGAGAGAGTACTAGGGAGACAATAAAAAAATGTCTGTTACATAAAAAGAACCTTTATTTTCTTGATGCGCACATCATCCCATACTTAGTTTGCATAAGAGCTGTGCAAATGGCCCCGCCGTGGTGGTCTAGTGGGTAAGGTACTCGACTGCTGACCCGCAGGTCACAGGATCGAATCCCGGCTGTGGCAGCTGCATTTTCGATGGAGGGGAAAGTGCTGTAGGCCTGTGTGCTCAGATTTGGGTGCACATTAAAGAACCCTAGGTGATATAAATTTCTGGAGCCCTCCAATACACCGTCTCTTATAATCATATGGTGGTTTTTGGATGTTAAACCTTGCATATAAATCAAAGTTGTGCAAATGCCGCAATTTTTGTCATCCTGTAAGTTTATTCTCAATGTAGCCATGGCACCACACTCGATACTTGTCACTGGACCATGATCCAAAATTTAAAAGCCTGAATTAATGGAAAAAGAGTGGACATAAAGAGTTCTCTGTGAAATAGCTGCAAGACAGGATGTCCAACAGTTCATTGGCAATGAATGAGGTCCTAAGCCAAGCTAAAGAAAATTAAATATCCAAGGGCAGTGCCAGGAAGTGCTGTGCTCCCCATGAAGCAGACTGGAGGCCTGACCCCCCTCCCGTACTCTCCACTTATGAAAGAAAGTGAAACCCAGGCTGTCTCCTATGCTATCTTAGTAGCGCATAAAATTTGAGTAGAGGAAAGTCTATGTGTTGTTTATGTAAAATCATCTAGCTATGAGGAGTGACTGATGTAAATAAGTATTTTCCACAATTTCTTTAGTAAAATTGTGTTTTGCTGTGCTTGTTTGGACTGACGCTGTTCCAGATTCAGAAATATTGAGGAGGGGCCTGCTGAAATGTGCACGCTGTCAGACACTGCTTACACATTTTTGCTCTGTTCAGCATGGGTCTTCTTTCTAATTACTGGTTATGCACTAGTGGTAGTCTATGGGACCCAAAGGGACACTGGACTTGGTGGTAGGATGCAGTACCAAGGTTGGGAATGCCGGACACTCTCCTACACCTGGCATTGAAGCTACTTGTGATCCAAATGGTTTGTTGCAAAGAAAATCACCAAGAACATTGCACTTGCTTTTTTTTTTTCTGTTTTTCTACGAATGACATCATATGCAGCTTGTGTTCTAGAAATGCCATATGTACTTTCAGGTTCGAAATATGCCAGAAATGTAGCCAGCTCTGTGTACAAATCAGTAAAATTATCTCAAGATTGCATGTATCTGTTCACTCACGTCATTATGTTCGAACACAACATTGAAATAATTAATGTGTCTTAAATTTTAAATGTACGATTGCTTGAGGATGCCAGACATTTTACTTTACACCCGATGGTCACAAGACCGAACGGCAGCGGCAGCGACCGATCTTATAGGGGGTAATGAAATTGTTCGAGGTCCGTTAATATTTACGTGTGCACCCAACTGGTCAAAATTTCCGAAGCTCTCCAATAAGGCGTCTCTCAAAATCATATCGTGGTTTTCGGACATTACACTCCAACAATGTCGATTTTTATTCAGCTTCTTTGCATACAGTGTAACATTGTTGGCGACATGCATAACGTTCGGAGATAGTTATGAGAACTGACGAGGGGACCTCCTAATTCTAAAGCAAATGTTTGTTAAATATTTTGTGCAGCATGAGCAAAAATAATACATTTATAAAAGTTTACATTGAAGCTAGGACAATGCATGATTCAAAAGTGAAAGCAAAATATTAATGAGAAATGATAGCAACGTGCAACAACGAAACTAACATGGTATATAGAACTACTATTGTACAATATTCCGTACGAGCTGAAAAAAAAATAAATAGTTCCAGTGAAAATCTTGATGATGCACACACCATGAACACATCAAATCAAAGTAAGCACAATAACATAAAACAATGTATTATAAACATTTTGCCTTACACTGAAAGCTTACCTCTGAACGTTAACATTTCTGACTGTTGACTTTATAGCAATTAGTCTTAGCCATAACCACATTCTATTCTTTTTTGTTAGGGTAAATGGAGTGTTATGTTACATTTGGCAATAGCCAGTAGATGTCAAAAAAAAGTAGGCCCTTTCCAGGCTTTTTCAGGAAATGTTTTTTTTTTATTTACATAAAAGAGAAAAAATAGCGATTTCTCCGTAAGTGCATCATCCCAGCCATGAGATATTAGAAGTGCACACAAATTTTGAAACTCGTTAATATTTTCCTTTCAGAATTTGCCCAAAGGACTTTATGCTGATATAAAATATTCAAGGTAGTACGGTACAGAACAAGTGCATAAAAAATTTATAGCTCTTGTTTCTTCGAGTGTTTCCTCATATTACTTATTAATTATACACCTTCGGCAAAATGTTGCACTTTTGGGTCTGCCAGCTTATGTCAGTATGCTTTGGCACTGCAATTCTTATCCCTTCTGAAGGCCGCCCTCACAACCATTGCCACAAGACTATTTAGAACATCCACGTATTTCACTGTCAGTATGCACTGCACTAATTTTTATGTAGTGACTTTACATCAAATATTTATTGACCTTCATTACATCCTGGTGGGGACCAACAAGCAGTCTGATTTCTGCTAGTATAAATAATTTACAAAAAGAGTCTCTTACTGAAGTTTCTTCCTGAAACATTTGGTATTCCACGTTACATTGTGAACATACTGCACTAGATAAAGCATGTGTATTTTACAATGTGCTATAGATGAATTCAGCCACTGGTTTTCATGCTAGTCTGCCTTTTATATATTGTATCCCCCTTCCCTAGTGATAGGGGAACATTAAACTGCCAATTGAAAAGTTCATCATCAGTGACAATGATAACTCAAATAGTATGAGTTAATAGGCCATCGAGACTTCATGAGACCACTTTCTAATTATAATTTTCGTGGTGAATATTACTTATGGCATGTGTATGAGAAAACTTTTTTTCTATTACCATGCACGTTTCAGACTTATGGCATAACCGTTAAGAACTCTTCCTACCTTTCGCCATGGCTTTTGTTGTCAGTTATCTCTCTTTCTTGACTGCTTTCACTGAAGGCCATGGAAAGTTCAGCTGCCCACAACACCCTGATGCAGGACATGTTGTAATCAACCACTTGTACAAACTGGTTCAACTTCCCTCCACTGTGTCTGGTGGTGCACATTATATCGTTTGTAATAACAGTGCTAAATTATTTTTGTGAAATGCGCATAATGCACAGGTCTAGTACAGAAGGCATAGATTCCCGATGTGTTTAAAGCTATTGTGAACTTTCATGCACGGAATCGAAAAGCTTGTGCAGACTGAGATGCAGCTTGCTTAATCTGTCCAACCATCTGTCCATCCATCTGTCAGTGACATTGTGCATGCTGTGGCTAATTTGCTTTACTTTTGGTCCGTGTATAAATACAACTTATCAGCAGGGAAATTCGTTCAACTGCTGTCAGTGGCATGCGCTGCACAAGAGACTCTCAGGCAGGCCTGTAGCCAGAAATTTTTCGCGTGCGGAAGGGGTTTCGGGAGCCCCACTCGATAAAGGCATTGATTATTTTAGAAAAACACCTACTTTCATAATTTATTTTCTCTAAAACACCCACTCCCCCTTTATCAAAACTACCTATTTTGTAGCTGTGAGCTTGTTCTCAGACAATCCAACCACTACACTGCATATTATTGTGCAGCATGTAGCTACTGCTTGACTTTTTTCACCCCCTCCTGTCCATGCGTTAAAACATCGGACTTTTGTTGGTGTACAACTTAGTTTTGAACGCTCTGTCGCCGTATATCTTTATTGGAGCCAGCCAGGGGCATACCCAGAAATATTTTTCATGGGGGATGGGTGCAACTATACTTTATGTGTCTTTGTGTACATGGAAGCAAAATTTCCAATTTTCGTCCCCCAGGCACGCCCTTGGAAGCTTACTTAATTGCTTGAGCTAGTATCCCTGTAGAAAGAAATAAAGAGAGGAAATAAAAGAACAATGATCGTGGCTTCTTTTTTTCCTTTTCACATTTTACAAAGCAGCAGAGTTATTGGACAACAACACAAATTGATGAATGGCATTCCTCTGCACAAGCTGGAACGTTAAACTAAAAGTGTGGCAGCTTGGGCTAATTGGTATGGCATGACGATAGTTATAGCGCGAAAACAAAACGACAACACAGAGACAAGAAGGACACGAGCGCTCGTGTCTTTCGTGTCCTTCTTGTCTCTGTGTCGTCGTTTTGTTTTCGCGCTATAACTATCGTCATTAAACTAAAAGCTGGGATGGTGGAGTAAATCTCACAGCAAATTCATGTTGTACATACTGCTCAAAAATTACTGATAATAAGTTACACGTGTAATTTCGGAAAGCGTGCAAGTTTTTAACAGCGGTGTTAGAACAGATTTTTTTTTTTCGTAGAAGGGGGAAGAGGGGGGAGGGTATTATTGCGCATCTAAAATACATGCTCGCCCCCCACCCCCCCACAACATTATGTCATAAATTAAATTGCTTTCAAGGACGGCTCCATGGGTGCCGCCATGATCCCCTACCGGCTGGCGTAAAGATTCCTGACCCCCCCCCCTCTCTCTCTGAAAAAAAAAAAAAAAAAAGGCACCGGTGTCAGCGCGCATCAGCATTTGCATTCTGTGCCAGCCACAACCCTTAAAAAAGCTGCTCCTCTTCTCCTTTCGAAAGGTCAATACATTGCTGCTAAATTTAACGAATGCTTTTGTGTGCCGACTTGAACACCCGATGCATAGGCGAAAGTGATAAGGTTATGCATAGGCTAGGATCATAACACTTTTTTTTTAACTGCAGTTAACTGGATCAATTTGTTGCTACAAAGCCGCTGCAATGTCGCGAGTTCGTATCTAAACAGTGGAATCGAAATTCCGGGGTAGATGGAATAAACCATGGAGAAAATAAACGATCGTTGCCTAGCTGTTCCGCTGCGAAACGGAAGCAGCTGAACAGCTAGGCAACGAAAATTGACCAGTTAGTCGTTCACTATCATTACTATACAATTTCCGGGAATCTCGTGCCTTTCTATAAGGTATTGCATCAGCCGACAACGCTTCTCATTAAGATAGCGCATACCCTATGTGAAGAGAACTGATAAAAAGAAGGAGGGGGGGGGGTGCGTTATATATTTGAGATTGCTGCCGATGCATTAAGATGGGTAATTAGTCGCGTATCAATAAGGCTCTAGACCGAGACGGTTCAGTGGTGTAGTACGTAATGCACTGTTTCATTACAATGCTAACGAGGAAAATAAATTCACGAGAGCTACTGCGGTGCACTGCAGGGGGGAGACGCGCTTAATTTATGCCTACAAGGTCAAGAGCGGAGCGCTCTCGGTGCGGAACGCGCCCCCTACGAAAGGAAACAAAAACGCTGTCCGATCCGAGAAGCGGGAGCGAAAAGCCTTCCTCTCTCCAGAATCTCTTGTCGCCGTGGGCGGCGGCCATATTGCTGGATGTTGGCCTTGTTTTTTGCTGCTCTCCGGCCGCGGCGTCTGGCCGCTAACCAGCACAAACTTGAGGAAGCGTAACCAGTGGAGTAGCCATCCCTGTTGAAAGGCACCGCTGCTCGAGGCTTCCGAAGTGCGAGCGCACGCTGCGTCCCCCGATATATCGTGTCCGTCGAGCCGGGAAGACTGTCCGTCACCGGAGCCGGCGGCTACTCGGCACCCAACGAAGCATCGATGCCCCCCAGGCGCTCAGACAATCAAGTGAAAGCGGTGCTTGTGCGACATCGAATTTTGGATTTGTGCTAGCGAGTGCACCACAGACTACCATCGCGGACCCACGATTCTGACCTGGGATAATCGAGGTCGGCTAAGCCTAAATGTGTTGACTTTTGATCTGGATGCCGGCGACGAGCAGATGGAGGTAAGCGGCCACTTTCCTGACTCTGGGGTCACCGTCGTTCTAATCATGCCCAGCGCTGCGCTCCCGTTGAATTCAAATCGTTGCATTTTGCCAGGCGCTCGTGAGACTGCGGCAACCCTAGCCATCGGCGCATCGGTATTTTTTTTTTTTTTTCGTAGGGTCGAAGTATTGGAGTGCGAAGAGAACGTTCGTTTTAGTTCTTTCTACCCTCTGCTTTCTCTTGAACAGCTGAGCGCTGCGCTCCGTTAAAAAAAATAAAAAAATGCAATGTATGCGCGGAGGTATGCAACGCGCCTTTGATGAAAAACAAAAAAAAAACAAAAAGGGGGCGAAAGCTCGTGATAGGCGAAACAATAGTCAGATCGCCATGTTTGTCTTTGCTTGTTTTTTGTGGATGTTTGCTTTTCATGTTCGCACGTCCCGCCGGTCCTGAGGAGGCGGCGCTAGGAGTGAGGGAGGGGCGCTGGAGGGGGAATTAGTAGTCATTGCAATTGGCGACTTCGATCGAAAAAGGCTGCGATCGAAGACAGCGGCGGCGCTCGCGCTTTGGAAGAGTTTTGCGTTTCCGTCGGATAGCTCGCGGTCACGTCCGTGGGCCTGATTGTCATTCGTAGCGCGTCGTTCCTTCGCGCGGTTGCAGTGTTTCTCGCCGCCTGCGGTGTTCGCGACTCTAGTTTGCGTGGAGGAAGCGGTTACTAATACGAAGCATGGAAAAAAATCGATGATTTCACAGCGTTATTTGGCGCTTCGTTTTCTCCTATTACGAGACGGGTGCGATATTTTTCACGAAGATGAGAGCAATACGAGATCATTGCTCGAGGAAATGGGTAGGTGCCGCCATCTACTAGTGCGTGATACGGCGCCTCCGTCGCTTTTTGATAGGCTTGTTGAATGTGTATGTATTTGTCGACGGCGGGAGGTGTGTGGTGGGTGAGAGGGAATGAACTCGCTGGCTCCATAGCTCGGGACATGTCTGCACTTGCGAGGAGGAAGGAGACCCAGGCTGGTGCCTTCCCCCCACCCTTCGCGTCGTCGATTCCCTTTCCTTCTCATTTCTTTTTTTGTCGTGTACCGGCGTGCTCTCCCTTCTCGGCATCTCTTTGTTCGGTGCGGTCCATGTGTTCTAAACCAAGCAGCTGTCGGGAGTTGTACGTCTGCATTGAGTGCATGCGCTAAGAGGTTCCAGGCCATTGTTTTAAGAGTCAACGTTACGTGTCAGTGCCGAGTAGCGCCGATCGTAGTGCAGTTTAAGCAAGCAGTCGATACCATCGCGCCGTGCCGTATCTCTTCGAGGAATGAAAAAGATAGCGGGCGAAATCTTAATCAGTTGAAGAGATTGATAGGATTTTTGCATTGTGAATGCCTGCACGTGCGCATCCTTAGTACCTTCCGCGTGGTTTAAACGTGCGGTGCGCCTAGCGAACCACCGCGAAGGAAATAAATAAAAGCAAAAAAGATTGCGCAATGAAAACAAAACAAAAATGTTCTCCCGCGGCGGCGTTGTCCATCGCCGTCGTCGCGAGGTAGCAAAGAGAAAGAAGGGGCGGCAGACGAAAACCCGAGACGGTAATTAACGAAAAGTTCGCCATTTTGAAAACGACACGGCGCGTTGGGGCGCGATTGAGGTTGTAATTTGTTATTTTTTCCGCACGTCTATGCCGTCCTTTCGAAGTCACTCTCGCGATTGCACTGGGACGAAAAAAATGCGAATGATCCGCACAAGCGAGTGATCAAGCCCGTTCCGCTGCGTCCGGTCGACGGAGCGCCATCCAAGTAAGCTGATGATGGCTGCGATGCCTTTAATTGAAAGGTCGGCTCGTCAGCTAATTGTTTCGTCGGACGCATTCTGTCGATTTCTGCGTCGCTTTCCAGCTGCGCGGTGTGCTGCGAGGACTCCTTGAATGGTTGGTGTACTTTTTGACATCGTTCGAATGTTTTTTTGGCGCGCTGGGGCCGTCCGTGCGGCCGTTTTCTACGCGAAGTGCTGGGACGCTGATACAAATGACCGGTCGGGTCAGCGACCCACGGCGGCTTGCCGTCCGCACAGGCTTACGTTGTTGTCAAGATTAACATATTTAGCGCGTCATTTTTTATACGCACGTAACATCGCGGGGGGGCTGATGGGTTCGATTGGAATCGCGGGTCTTGTACCGAGTGTTGTTTCGTATTAAAGCATTGGAAAGCAGGTCCCGCACTGCAGTTTACGTCACCAGTGCGCCGGTTTCCGATTCCTTCTTGCAACAAAAAGCTTTTGCACCAAAAGTATGCGTGCGTGTCAGTTCCCCACAACAATGTGTCGTAAGCCGAAGCTGTTTACCCGATGACGACTGATGTTTGAGAGTCGCACTTTCGATTCCCATCCGTCAATTTTCTGACGCCTTTAGCGAATCGAGCGCTCCATTCGGCGCAGTTTCTCAGTTGTGCACATTGTTCGGTTGTGTGCTGTGCACGACAAGGAGAAAGGTGTACACATCTGGAAAGATGCGTGTCGTGCAGGCATCCAGAAGTCGCAATGTCATCTCTTCCGCCGACCGCATTCATTTGTCCGCCCTTTTATTTCTAGGACGCTGGTAACGCGCGCGAGGCTGTGTGGTGGTGGTCGTCGTTTTTTTTTTTGTCTCTCGGGCGGTCGCATCCACCACCACCGGCGACGTTTGGCCAACACGCTCGGGCGTAGTGCGTGACCTACAATTCGCGGAGGCCGCACGCTCTTGCTGCTTGAGCGAGTACGGCTCGCACTGATGGTTGCACTTCCGCCGACGTTGCTAACAGGCGCACGCGCGATCATTTTTTTTTCGCAAACAGCATCAGTCGTCGCCCGCAACATCCATGCGGCCGACAGTTGTGGGTGTAGTATAAACATTCCGCCGCTAATAATCTCGTCTAGGTTTGCATGCCGAGCGGCTCGTGCGAGCTCTTCTTGCACGGGGTCTAACGTATCCGTACAGCAGTGACGCTGATTATGAATGATGAATTCCCCCCCCACCCCCCGCTGTCTTCCCAAAACATTTTGGCGGCTGTGTAGGCAACAAGTTTTCGAAGTGCAGCTTTCGTGTCGTTGCGGCGTATGTATGCACACTATCTGCTGGCCAATCCACTGTCTTTCGTTCCTCGCCGCTATGCCTCCTGGCTAGTTTTGTTTCCATCATCCTCCAAACGGCTACCTTTGCAAAACTATGCTTCCTAAACGGAGACCATGTTTGGACTGTGCTCTCAGTTCGTTCTTCCAAATGCCTATGCACATTTTCTTTGGATTTCTTTTTCTCATGCAATGCCACGCATATCCCCCCCCTTTTTTTTTCTTTGTAAGCAATGTGTAGCATTGTGTCCCAAGAATGCTTTGCCAAGTGTAAAAAGAAATGTGTCCACACAACTTCCCGAGCTTCAATAAACCTTCCATTTCACTTCCATGTTTTTCCGTTTTAGATTGCACAACCTTTCATCTACTGTGCTTGCGACTGAGCCCAACAGTTAATTAACTTGCACCATTGCTTTTTCATGAATACTTGCTGTACTCTATAGCAAACACTCACTGATAAAGTGCACAATTGTCAATCTGGTTGCCACTTACACCATGTCCAGTGTCTGTTCTGTGCAGCAGCGCAGTGCTTGAAAAGGTCATAAACCATCCCTCTGGCTTGCTGGGCAACGGTGATGAGACACTGTCCGCAGCTTAGCCAAATCTTGCATTCGTGTGCGGCAAGGAGCGTTTAGAAGGGGAGCGCAAACTTGCAATTTTCTCGGGTGCCCCCTTTGCATACAGAGACCCCTGCTCACTTTCTTTGGGGCTGCCGGCAGCTGCTGTTTAACATCGGAAAAAAAAATGGCATGCTTTTGGCCAGTAGCCAACACAAATCATGAGTGGTGTTTGGTGAGGTGGGCTTCTTGCTACGGAATGCCACCTCATTGTGGGGCCACGCTCGCATGCACAAGAATGTTGATGGAAGAGAGCAGTCGGGTTTAATCACGCACTTTTATGAATTTTCTTTCCCATGTCCCATTCCTATTGTAGCTTTCAGCATGTACATCGGAATGAGAGAAGCGAGAAAGTGCGTGACAAGTTCCCGTTAATCCACTTCTTTGACTTGAATATGAGAAATATTTGCTGCGATTGACTCGAAAGGCAATAAACTCCCAATACTGAAGTCATTCAATGACTACTTCGAAAAAGTGGTTCCAAGCAGTCATGCACAAAGCTCCGATCCCTTTAACGGCTTGAATTCTGTACATTGGTTGCAATACAGCAGGGCATGACTAAAAGTGCATGCACGCATCTTGCTCTCTATGCAGCTGTAGTTCAATACTTAGTTAAGAAGCACCTATTGTTGGTTTAATTAATGTGATCTGTTCTAATTTGTATTTACAGCCGATAACTGCGAGTGCTCACCAGAGTGATTTGACAAGGGCCAGTTTGTTTCCTCATCTGCCAATTTTATCGTTACTATCAAGTCCTTAGTGTGACTTGGCGTCGAGCACATTGGGTTGCATTAGCTGTAGACGTTCTACCCACTGGCTGTAAAGCAACACATGAGAGAAGCAGCAAGATGGCAAGTTGGGCCAGTTGGATTACGTTCATAATTGAAAATTTTGTTGAAGCGCACTAAAAAATGGACGGGCAGATGAGACTGAAGAGGCAAGTGTTGTTCTTGTCATCCTCTTCTGTCCGCCCGTTTTTTAGTGTGCTTCAACAAAATTTTCAACATGAGAGAAAAACTGTTTTCGTCATATTAGCAAATTGCTCATTCGAAATACCAAAACCACCGACCTTTCTGTGAAAAGATGCTCGTTTTAAACGATAAAATGGGCGAAAACTACTTGGGATTGGCAATGCCATCCTGAAGTTCCCACGCCAAGTGCTGTTGCTACATATATTTTGATGGCATCTGCTAGGTATTGCATAGTTTCTATTCGGTAACAAGGAAGTATGATGTCCTCTGATGAGGCCAGAGGCTTAACATACCAAGTTTCAGGAAACTTCACGTAGCCCATGTCACCAAAATGTAGCAAATACTTGATGAAATTTGTGACGTCATGTGTGTCCAAATTTCAAAATGGAACTTTCGCTTTTATCTTCTGATCCCGTGACGGTGAAATTAGCATTTAGAGTAATCTGAGTGTAATTTATGAAAATAGAATCGTTCATTGCTTCTCTTAGGTGTCTAGGCACTTAACTTGTGGACCTTAGCCTTAGCTGGTAATTACCAATAGCGGGAGTTCTAGGGTGGAAACCTTAGTGCATTGCAGTTGAGGTGCAAAATGTTCATTGACCAGTTTTCTTTTGCCGACATTAGATTTTCAGCGCACCATTAATAAAGCTGTCTCTCAAGCACACGGCCAACTTTCGTTTCAACTGCCTGAAAAAAAAAAAACAGCATTTTCTGCATTTAATGCTGGCATCACACATGCTAGGATGGAATGCGGTGACCTTGAATATTGTCAAAAGTATGACACTGCTAAAAATGCCCTCTCTTCTGTAACCGAATCAGGTTAAATTAACTAACATAGCCTATCATTCCTAGTCGCCCTGACAGATGTGTTATTTCTCTGTGTTCACGCGCACCTGCAGAGACAAAATGGTTCATATTGGTTTGGTAGCTGAGGTCGTTATTGCTAGCGCAGGACCTGCATATGTTGCACCTCTGAATCAAGTAGTCTGTGTTTCAAGAGTGAAACTTTGCCCTTGTAGTATGCAACCATTTCAGTTTACTAGAATTTGTGTTCGAGCTCTCACCTAGTTTATGTGACAGTTAGAATGCTGTCCAAATTTTCTGTGCTCATAGCATTTCTGCCTTTGCTGAGTGTTCTTATTGTGCATATGTAATGCCCCCCCCCCTTTTTTTTTTCTTATTTTGTCACAGTCTTAGCAGTGGAGGCTTATTTGACAATTGTCTACAAGCAACAGGTGCTTGGACATTATTGTCTTGAAAGTCGGGCTGACAAAGTGACTTGCTTGCTATTCAGATACGTTAGTTCTATTTTTAGTAGGTATTTTATTACCATACTGTTAACTACTTACATTTTTTAACGTACTTTTTTAAAATTTCTCTTATTTCTAGTTGCATAAATAAATGCCCATTCACTAATTTGCTCAAAGCCCCTTGCTATGTTTTAAAACTTGCACCATATAATTGCCCAATATTTGGGCATTATTATTTAGTTCTTGTTAGAACGAGATGTTTCAGAGATAAATATGTACCCATTACTTTTCATGAAGTAAGAACTTGGCCTTGTGTCCTTTTTTTTTTTTCAAATTTTTTGTTATAAGGGATTTAAGAATGGTATGCAGGACTTTAATGCATGAGAACATGGCTCAATATAATTCTCAGAAAGTGAATTGTATAGATTTCTCACGTGAATGAAATGAACATTCAGTCATTTTTTTCAATAGTAATTTAGATTTCGCACTTTTATGCAAATAATTTTTACAAGTTGTCGTAGGATTGACAGTAAGAGTGGGCTACATCTGCTAGTCACATGACATCAAAATAGTATTTTTATGAGAGCTGCTCATGCTCTAAAAGCACTTCAGCCATATGGGGCATCCTCCTGTTTCTAAACAATAGCAGTGTTCTGGAATTCAAAGGTTTTCTTTTTTATGTAGGCATGTGATGTGGTATCTAGCAGTACAATGTAAAACTTTTTCTGTTTTTTTTTTTTTTGAACAGTTATGCTATATCTATTGTTGCAAAATACTGCGAAATCTACGGCACGAATCCCTTTGAGTGTGTTGCAGATATCCTGTGGATATGTGTGAAACCGCTTTCCTTTTGTAACAATATGCAAAACGTTTTGTGCACGTGTTTAGCCTTTGCCATGCAGTTTACCAGTGTATCCTCCCCTTGATCAAGGAAGTGCTAAACTGTGAACGGCACGCCGCCAAACTTACTTCAATAAAAGAAATTCGCATGCGGTTACAATGCCACCGAATGCTAATTCATAGTGCAGTCGTGTTGAGGCAAAGACAACTTTGTTTGCAGTTGGCTGCCGACGAGGTATTGACTGCGCGGTAAAACATAATTTTCGTCAAGTAGGACAGCGTCCAATGCGCTATTATTCACCTTTCTGTAAATAAGTAAGGTGCCCGTTGCACATCTGTAAGGTAATATGTGCATTTTCTTGATGCTGCGTGAGGCTGGTGAGGATGAATTAGGGCTGAATATTTTGCGAGGCGGGTTTGGAAGCATTAAACCACACACATTGTGCAGGCAGCATTGTGTGGTTGTTAGTTTTTCTTTGACTCTTCTGCCATGCTAATTACATTGGTTGATACGATTCCTGGCCTGACATGATGCCACTATAGGCTCTTTTTGTGATCGAGTTTCAGGCACCATCATAGCTCTGTGGCAGAATACACTACTGACATGCAGTGGGCCCTGATGCAATTACCATTCGATCATGTTTAATTTTATTTTCTCATTATTAATTTTTTTATGTATGTCTGTTACACCAACTGCAATCCCACTCAAAGCAAGAATGGACGCCTAATAGTAGCTGCATTCTAAAATCTTACATGCTTTGTTTTGTTTTTGAGCTTTGTATTACTATTGTATTTATTGGAATAGCTGCTGTAGTTGGGTAAATTTTCTTGATAGGCAGAACTACCACAGAAAGCTATTGCATATAAGTTTAGCAGGTGTACCTAATAAAAGTGTCCGCGCACATTTCTTTCAGGGTGTCGGCATGGCGGCAGCTCTTCACTGCTAGGAAAAGTGACTGGTGGCAGTAGGCTAGAATCATCATGGAGACCAACCCATTTTTTCGAGGAATCCTTGGCCAGGCTCTTCCACGACCTCTCCTCAGGCCACCTCCCGAGCCAAGGTAGGCAACATTTTTGGCCAATGCGGTTCAGAGTTGTTCTTAAAGGGGCCCTGCAACACTTTTTGAGCATGGTCAGAAACCACTGCTATTCGGTAGTAGAGGCTCCCGACAACACGCGAGCCAAATATTAGAGCACTGCACGCGGCCTGGAAATCACAATGAATTATCAAACTCAGCTATAGATTGCTTTCTATTCTCTCGACAAATAACGTTATATGCCCAAAAATCGCGCGTCAACGACCCATCTATCAGCCATTGGCCGATTTGAACATGGCACGCTCGCTCATTACAGAGATTGCCGCGGGAGGCTGCTACTTGTCCAGGCGTTCGCACGATCGCACTGAAAAAGTCACATACGAGAAAAAAAAGAAAAAAGTGCTCAAGGTCGCAATGCGCACTTAGAGTTTTTCTGTGGCCCTGCCATCCTTTCCTGCTTAGTTTCCAGCGCTTTCGGCGGGACTAGAGAAGAGAGAATGCAATTGCAGCATGCAACAAACCTTCGTAACTGCACTCGCACTGGATGCATTCTTAAAATTTTTGTGGCATTGAATTTGTGAGGCAATAAGCTCTTCCTCTGAATTCATTCCATTGTTGCTTAAAAAAGTGTTTCAGAGTCCCGTTAATGAAAAGTCACACGTTCTCCTTGTGTGTGATCCCTATGGGATCTTTAAAGGGACACTAAAGTCAAATGACAATTTCCATCAGAGGGAAAGCTCAGTGTATGACAACATCTAAAACGATAATATTATCAACAACAGTGCCCTACTTACCGAGAAATTGAGGTAAATGCACAAGAACACATGTGCCGCGTTAGGACATCTTCAACATGATCCCAATGACATCAGACAGACCACATACAATTAATCACTAGTAATCAATCTAGCTGCACTAAATAAAGAACCTTTTGTGCTTCAAGAGACGACATAAAATGGTGCCTGTTCATTTCTGTATGATTCATTGAAAAAAAAAAAAAAAAACGCTGGATGCTACTATGGGAAATGGCGCGAGTGGTTCGGAAATTCAGTTTTCGCGTAGTTACACAGGACAGGTGGTGCCCTCTAGCGTCCAAAAAACGCCTGCAATCTTGAAGCCAATGGTGGGAAATCGATCAATGGCCGTTGTTGCTGCTGTGGCTCCCGCTGCTTTTGGTGTGCTGCTACTAGCGCAGTAAAGCCGGGCAATGTTGTGCACGGCAAGTAACAGGAGTCTTTCCGGTCGGTTTGCTTCTTGAGGCGGGTAATTTGAAGTGCGCTAACGTGATGCGGACCACTAAAATGTGATTTTATATCAAAATAGGCCCTTCCTTAGCACAAAAGTATCGCTACGTGGTTCCCGGACCGCTATTTCAACAATCAATGTCTGCTTAATAGTTGTCTTTAGTGTCCCTTTAACATCTCATAATCACTGATTAAGGATCGGCAACCTTTTCAGGCAGAGGGCTAAGTTGCATGAAGCCAACAGCTGGGGGATGCACACCAAATGAGTTAGAAGCAGGGGTGCTACGCAAGCAACGAGAATTGTTGCTACGTATTGGGAATAGTGTACCCAATTCGAATAGCAATCGTAATTATTTTCAGAGACTATATCGTAAAGTTGCAGTGTACGAATATAGGTTACAAGCAAAAGAAAAAAAAACTAAAATTTCTTTAATTTGATTAGCTAATTTGCAAACATTAGTCATTAGTTAGTCGGGAACAAAAGTTTATCTGGTGCACTTCATTCCCGAAAATCTGTTTGCAGGCTTGTGTGCTGCCGAACACTGCAGTCATGGCTGCTGCTTGTTTCTAAATAGTCTCGCATTCTCATATATGTTTCTTGCATTTGCTGGAGAAGTGGATGCAGAAACGTTCAATTTACCACAACTAAATAAAACAAATTATATCAGTGAGTGTTAAGTCTTTCCTGCATCTTTCCTCTTATCCTCCTCCATTGGGGGAATGTAAAGCCATCACACGTGGTAGTTACACCAATTCAGTGTCCATGCTAAGAGATTGAAAGAGTTTTTAAATACTGTCAGAATACTGGCAGTCGTGCAGCATTCCTTTCACTGACATAGAAGATTGTCTACATATAGCTCTTAGAGCATATGGGCACTGTGGAAAAGCTTGTAGCAAGGGCTTGAGGAGTAGACCAGACACTAAAGGTTAGCGGTTCTTTAATTCACAGTGCAATAAAAAAATAATTTAGTTGTCCGTCACATTGTCCTTCGAAAGGGTGTCCTATAGTGCCACAATTTTTGACCTGAGCTCTTAGAGCATATGGGCACTGTGGAAAAGCTTGTAGCAAGGGCTTGAGGAGTAGACCAGACACTAAAGGTTAGCGGTTCTTTAATTCACAGTGCAATAAAAAAATAATTTAGTTGTCTGTCACTTTGTCCTTCAAAAGGGTGTCCTATAGTGCCACAATTTTCGACCTGACAGGCCCTATCTTCTCATTGTTGTGCCTAAGCATTTGCAGCGCTGTGTCCTCATTGAACTTAACTGCGCACCCACAGCTGGACACCTTGGCGTATCTCGTAGGTACGAGCACGTACGGTGCTGTTTCTTCTGACCAGGTCTTGCTCGCTCAGTACTCCGATACGTCGCCATGTGCGAGTTGTGTCAACATCTTAAAACACCATCGCTACTACCCGCTGGCCATCTTCAACAAATCAACATACCCGCAGAACCATTTTACCATGCTAGGTTAGACCTGCATGATTGTTTTCCCGCATTAACATTGAGAAACAAATGGATAGCCGCCACTACAAATTACGCGAGCTTTACTGACAAGCTGTGCAACTGACGTCGCTGACTTGTCACGGGACACTATATTGGTTCTTGGTGCCCTGAGACAACTCCTCACAGACCGTGGCTGTACATTTTTAACCCTAAGTCATCGCCTACATTCTGCGTTCTTGTTCCACGCTACACACACTGACCACAGCTTACCGCCCTCAAATCAATGCACTCACGGAACGTTTTAACTGTACTCTCACGAATATGCTCGCTATATATGTGTCGCCCGACCACCGAGACTGGGATCCTGCCTTACCCCACACAACTTTCGCATATAGTTTATTATGTCTCGACACGCCCCGCCGCGGTGGTCTAGTGGCTAAGGTACTCGGCTACTGACCCGCAGGTCGCGGGTTCAAATCCCGGCTGCGGCGGCTGCATTTCCGATGGAGGCGGAAACGTCGAGGCCTGTGTGCTCAGATTTGGGTGCACGTTAAAGAACCCCAGGTGGTCAAAATTTCCGGAGCCCTCCACTACGGTGTCTCTCATAATCATATGGTGGTTTTGGGACGTTAAACCCCACAAATCAATCAATCAATTATGTCTCGACACAGCAGGTTTTTCGCTATTCTACCTATTATACGAAAAAGAGTCGAATTTACCTCTGGACACAGTCATCTCGGCTCATACCTCGTCCACCAGTTAGTATGCCTGCGACATATTCACGTGAGCCGATCATGCCCGTCAGCTCACCCGTGCGCGGCTGACGCCGTCGCAGACCAACCAACGGCATCGGTACGATTTGGAACATCGAGGCATACATTTAGCACCCACTGCCCTTGTGTTACTCTGGTCTTCTCATCATCCAGTTGGCCGATAAGAAAAACTTACACGGTCTCGTTACACGTGACTGTGTATTGCATCAAGTAACATGTGTCGCCTATGAGATCAGTCTCATCTGACCATCTTCATCTGTTGTGCGCTCCAGTGATGCTGTTCACATCTTGCAGCTCAAGACAATACAAAAGTTCATCTGATAACCTTTAAATCTTCGGGGTGGTGTCTCTGCTGCCAGGGTTCATGCTAAGTACCAGTAGCATCGAGATAAAGAGCATAAAGAATTCAGACTGGCGCGAGATAATCTGTGTTGCTGGCGCTGCTTGCTTGTCCAGCTGTACAGATATATCTGTCTACTCTTCCGAGTCTGTTTCCTTCTCGTAACAATATGAAAAGTCGGGAAAAGTAGAAAAGAGTGGCATAATAGAGAATGTTATCCGAGCCATCGTTTTCATGTTCGCTCTAGTGGTGTTATGCTTTTTCAATTAATTCTAGTTATTTCAAGCCTTCATCCTCTCCTGAAGATGTGTCAATTGGATTTCTAACATACGTGGTCCTTAAAAATTCACCCAGCCTTGAAAGTTCTAGAAAATTCTCGAATTTTTGTCATGTAAACGATCATGAATCCTGTTATTTAATGGCCTCTGTTTTGCTTGTTGCATGTGGGCCTTATTCCTAAAGCATTTTACCCGGCAGTTATTTGAAATAGCAGTTTGTATAGTTTACTTCTAATTATGAGTACTGTAATGACCACGAAGTGTACTTTTCTATTGTGTATTCCTCATTGGAGAAATGGTAAGGGCCTTTTGAAACTATTTGTGGATGACATGTTGCACAGTGTTTCCTCCTTGTATCGACAGCGAAGGGTTATCCTAATCCCCTGTGGCTTTGCTATGCAGAAGACGTCATGAACGACCTGAGCCTTCCATCGTTGCCTTGGACACAATGGAAGTTGAGGATCTTAGTATCAAGTGAGTGTGTGTAGCATGCTGTTCTACCACTTCTACTTGTGAATTTTGTGCAAACATTGCATGATTGTCTTTGTCGGAACATAGAGTAGTGGATGGGTATGTGGTGGAGGGAGGCTTACTGCCTGAATTGTGTTGTCATTGCCTTGTGACGAAAACATTGTTTACTGGATATTATCTCTGTGTGAATTATTATGCACTGTCGACAAATGCGTTGATTTGGCATGGCATGATTCCTAGGCACCCAGAATTACATTCTTGGAGAGAAATTGAAGCAATGCATTTTTTTTGCAAGTTTTAGTAAATAATGTTTATTAGTACACAATTAAATATTCAATTATATCTAAGTCAGTGAGCTTTAATTATTGCATAAAAAGCACCGAATATTAGGCCCAAGACGCAGGCATAGGTTGCTTCTTGGTTGGACTTCTATTGAGCAAAGAATAAATATGACACATTGAACAATCATCGAGCATAACAGTGACTCCAGCAAAATGATCATCTACAGCATGCATGATGAAGTTATAAAATAACAATAATATCCGGGGTTTAATTTTCCAAAACCACAATATGATTATGAGAGAGACCATAAATGGAGGGCTCCAGAAATCTCGGTCACCGGGGGTTCTTTAACATGCACCTAAATCTAAGTGCACGGGCCTCAAACATTTTCTCCTCCATCAAAAATGCAGCCGAGAGTGATCCCGCGACCTTTTGGTTTACAGTTGAGTGCCATAACCACTAGATCGCCATGGCAGGGCCGATAAAGTTATACGACTGTTAGTTGTCTGCTCAGTTGTGCACATTGCATTTCAAGCCATTTGAAGGAACACATATGGTGCGTGGTGCGCCTCTGAAGTTTTTGTGTACGCAGTGCTTGAAGGGGCTGTAGCTCTTTTTTCCCCGGTGTGTCAATGAATGATAATGTGAGCCACTGTGTTATCCACTCAGGAAAGAGCCTGTGCCAGCAGTGGCTCCTGTGGCAGCAGCACCATTGCCAGAAGTGGTACGCAGTTCAGGAGGGAGGCGCAAGGCAGGCTTGGGCCCCCAGCGGCTCGGTCCCGACGACGTCATTGTGCTCTCGGACGAGGAGAATGGCCGCCTCAACGGCCATCGGCTTGTCAACGGGGCTACTGGTAGCAGTGGATGGCAGATGCAGCCTCCGCCACAACCTCCCCCGACACCACTTTCTCAGCAGGAGCTGGCTGCACGCAGGGCACTGGTGCGAAGCCTGCGCCAGGAGTTGCGCAATGAAGAGATGAAGTTGGTGCTGCTCAAAAAGGTTTGTGTGCTTCAAAGTAATCCCCTTTAAATGCAGTTTTTGTCTGCTTGGTTGCTATCAATAGCAGCAGAAATGTGCTGAAACTGATTGCTGCAGAAATCTGCAGAAAACCGATTTTTAAGTAGCATTTCATTAGAATCATGGATTTGCATTCCTAATTCTTGGCTGCTGTTCCGTCACCATTTTGAATTTTGGTTCATTACTAATGAAAGCCCTCTCCCTCCAAATCTTGTCGAATTGTCCTTCGCTGCAGGGCGGGGGAAGGGGGCGCTTGCTCAGTATTTCATGTTGTTTCAATTCTTACGTAGCAGAAAAAAGAAATGCTTCGAAAGCATAGTTGCAGCACACTAGTTTCCGCCATACTCATTAGTCTGGCTGCATTGTTTGTGCCTTAGGTGCGTCAGAGTCAACTCCTGCAAAGGCAGGAGCCAGCACGGCCTGCACAACCAGCAGCGCCACCCAACGTGCCATCAGCCCGAGCGTCAACAGTGGTCCCAACTGCAGCACCTCCCCTGGCGCCCCCACCTCGAAGTGCCCCGACTGTGGTGGCCAATCCAGGCCAGAGCCTCGGTGCATCAGGCAAGATGGCACTGAGCAACCACCACCACCATCATCACCACCACCACCATCACCACCACCATCATCAGCAACAGCAGCAACACCACCATCAGCAGCCGCCACAGACACATCAGGGGTCCAATAGTCGAGCCACACCAGACCTGGTGGGCGTCAATGCCAGGGTGAGTCTGCACAGCAACACGGGTCATCAACACCCAAAGCTAGCCTAGTCTGTCAGCCCTGAGCCAGCACTGATGTGTTCAGCCTTGTTTGTAGCCATGGCAGTTCTCAAAAGATGATTTGCAATACTAAATTTTTTTGCACTGAGCCATACCAAGACATCAAAAGGGCCTCTGTTTCGAGACACGATTATGCAACGAGAACCTGTTGTGCCTAGTCGACCTAGAATTGAAAGCAAGTTTCACTAATAAAGTCTTTCTTAAAATGATCTTCACGTATTCCCGCAAGGCGTTTTTCTTCTTTTCTTGTGAGATTTTTGGGAGGTCGACCTATATTCAAATCTCGTTATAATGGTGTAAATACAGCAATTGTAAAGGTGGGCGTTCAACCAGAATGGCGGGGGGCAGTACCAGTGCTTCCCACTGTGGGGAAAACCCTCTTTACTGCGTAACTGAACATGTATCAAGGGGTAGGATACTTTGTTGAAGGCAAGACTAGGAAAAGTGGTTGTGTGAGATGAGTCTGGTTGATGTAATACTATGGTTGCTCTGTATTCCTGGGAGAGACTGTTGCTCCTGTATTGGATTTTAACGGGCTGCTATTTGCAGTGACGAAGGGAAATATTGTGGCCAATCTTTTTGTTGCAGCTTCGCAACCAGGGCCCATCCCCAAGCAGTGCACTTCAAGGAAGCCTTAGCTCAGGAACTGCGTTGCGAGCAGGTAGTAACAGCGCAGGTAGTCTTGGACAGCTGCAGCAGAACGTGCTCAGATTGCCTGCCAATGCGGCCAGCGCCGCGGGCATCAACAACATGGCCGGTTCCCTGTCCCGAACATTGTCCCATGGCTCGCAGCACTTCAGTGGCAACCATGCCGCTCCAGGAGCTCACCAGGTTGGCAGCACAGCCAATCAGCCACCGCAGCCTCAGGTACATCAGGCATTATCTTGTGAACATTTCGAAGAAATGCTCGCGACTTGTAGATAACGCCACCTTGAACGTATGTATAATCCAAATATTCTGCTTGATGCCATAGGAAATTGTACGGGGCTGTTCGCTCTTAGGTAACACTGCTCAGCGTGGGCATACTTTGCAGAAGTTTAGCATATATATGGCTGCTTCGCTTTGATGCACGTCTATATGTTCATGAGTGAGTTGAGGTAAAGCTGGGATTACTCGCATGTGTTGAGCATGTCATCAGCTTTGCTCAAAAGGGTCTAAAATATTAATTCTTGTTTGATTACATACATTCTCAGTTATTATAATATGCTGATTTACTTTGTAACTCTCTGTGTAGGAAAATTCTTGCTCAAATGAAGGTTTTGGAGAAAAAAACCATTGCAAGGCCCATCTAATGGGGTCGGCTACTGCAGGTGGAAAAGCAATTCATTCACATAGAAAAGTATTGCGGTGGGCTTGGCAGCAGCAAGCAGCAATTGGGATTCTTATGTGCAGGGAACGCCACCAGGCCTGTCTGCAGCTGACAACCAGAGCCCTGCTCAGCGCCAGGCCGCAGCCAAGTTGGCTTTACGCAAGCAGCTAGAAAAGACGTTGCTCCAGATTCCACCACCTAAGCCACCTCCGCCAGAGATGCACTTCGTGCCCAACGCCAGTAGTCCTGAGTTCGTGTACTTGCTTGGACTGGAGACTGTGGTGAGCTTCCTGACAGACGGGGAGGCAAGCTCACGCGCTGCACCTCCTGAGCCATTTGCGTGCAGTCAGTGCGGTCTGGACTTCACGCCCGTGTGGAAGTGGCAGGACACTCGGCGCGCCGGTCGGCCATCAGTCATCTGCGAGGCCTGTGTCACCTCAAACCTGAAAAAGGCGCTCAAGGCGGAGCACACGCACCGTCTCAAGACCGCCTTTGTCAAGGCCCTACAACAGGAGCAGGAGATTGAGCAGCGACTTGCCAGTGGTGCAGCACCGTCACCTCCACCGTCATCGACGCCTCCACCAGCCGCGCACTCGCCGCGACTAGGAACGGCGGCGGGCAGTGGCGGCTTCCTGCCCAAGCTGAGTGCCCAGCAGCTGCTTCAGGCCCAGCAGCTGCAGCAGCTAGCGTCACTGCCTGGGGCATCTCAGCACCAGGCCGCAAGTGGTACACCTCAGCCGGCCCACGTGCTGCCCTTTGGACCCCTCCTCGCTGCGTACTCTTACCAGATGCTGAGTGCTGCCGGTGCGGCAGGTGCGGCGGGAAAGCTACCACCCACGGCAGACCTGCATCGGCAGTACCTGCTAGACATGATCCCACCTCGTTCGATGGCTCAGGGCTCGCTCAACTGGAAGACGTGATGACACAGCCTGTCCAGCTAATGAGTGATGTCCATTTTCTTCTGGAGGCACCTCTGGAGCACGTCAGCGACAGTCTCTCTTTCTCTCCCTAAGGTACTGGCTATATTATTGGGTGGGTGGAGGTGGTGTGGCTGCGGTGATCAAGAGGTGCATCGGTTAGTGCTGCGGTTGTGCCCAGTGTGTAGTCCTGTCTGCCCTGATGGTGGCCCACAGTGCTGACTTGTTTTGAATAAAATAACTCGGGCGTGACAGCCCCCTCCCGTGTGTGGTGGAGATGATGCTTTTCACACACGTTCTTCGTAAAGACTGTGGCAAGAACGACTTTTGCATATTTCTCAGTGCAAATGTGCACGTGTTGAGGACATTATTGTCTGGTTTCTTATTGTCTGTAAAGGCAGTATTTAAGCTCTCTAAGTTCTTTACTTCCCCTTCTCTGCCAATTTTTTCTCTCTCCACATTTCTTTCCCATATGTGTGCGAGTATATATATGTGTGTGTGTGTGTGTGTGGCACGCGTGTGCATTGCAGTCTTCGTGTCCGCACTAGCAGTGATGGGAATCTACAGTGCTGCGGGTGCCGCTTTGTTTTTGTTGTCACCACGCAAAATACCCGGAGTTGGGGCTGTGGAAACCAGTTAGCCTGGGACTAAGGATTTTGTAAACGGAGATTCTGGATAACAGCTTCAATAAAGGGTGATCCAGTGGAGGGAAGCCCTCCGAAACCTCTTGTGTTGTATTCCTTCCGACTTTGCCAGCGTCTAGTAAACAATTCAGGACTGAGTGAAATTAAAGGTGCTGTGCATTTTGACCAATAATGTTGGCTGTTACATAAAGTTGTGCCATAGCATTTGCACGGCATCTTGGAGAAGACCAAAGCACTTGCATCCTGAAATACTACCACAGTGTTTGATATTGTATGCTCTGGCTACAGCACGCAAAAATTTAGAAAGGGATCATTGCTTTCTCTCGTGATAAATGATCTTTTTACTGAATTAATGCAGAAAGGATTTTGGAGCACTCTGAAGCCTCCTTTAGTATTTTTTATTTACTAGCTTCCGTTTATCTGAGCTGTATTGTTGCTTTTGCATGCCACTGTGACCTTACAATATGGAGGCTTTTTATTTGTTGGCTAACGCATAGGCATCTTCATTCTTTTGTGAGCAGTGATAGGGTTTGCATGCATTAGTCAGTGCTCCGACGCTAGGCATATACTTGATTTGCTAAACTCACTCTGAAGTTGTAGCCTCCCGTCAAGTGTAGCTTTGTTGCAATGATTGCTTGTCCGCAATAATAATAAATTTCTTGTAATGTTCACTATTAACAATTTTCATATTGCCCACTCATAAAAGTGCACCATAAAATTACCTTTTATTGCTTCTAAGCTTCAATGCAAACTTTTGAAACTTTTTGTAGTCTCATAAATACCAAAAAGCACTGACCAACGCATACGCTGTTTCACCATGACTGCGATAAAGGTGGAATTCATTTGGCACTCGGCTTGTGAGAAGAGCCATTACAAAACATAAGCACCGTCAAAAAGATCTAAGCTGGCTGGGTCACTGGAGAGTAGTGATACGAGACTGCCACCTTTGCTTTTCGTTATGTGGATGGTATATTTAACACAATTGTAGCTGGTGCTTTAATTGTCTGTTTTGGCCTAGTGGCATAAACATCCTGTGTTTATTTTGGTGCTCTTTTGAAATTCAAGTCATTTTAAATCTTGATACTGTGATTAGTGTTGGCAGCTATTTAAAGAAGCTGCACAATATTTATGTCAGTATCCATTCAAATTTAATGGCTAAAGAGGTGCATGCTTCTTAACACTTGAGTACAAAATGTTATTTGTGCTCCTGTTGCTGTTCACAACAAAGGCAGTGGTTTCTCACTCACTTAGGTCTTGTTTGTTTAGAACCGGTGCACTGCCAGCGTAGCTGGTACTAACAAAATTAATAACACTTTGTTTTACTGTTGACAAGTATACTCAACAGAATCAGCAGCAGTATATCTAACGAGCAATTTAGAGTAATAGTACACAAAATCAATTTTTTTTTTACTTCGGATGCTTGAGTGCTTTTATAAGGAACGAGGCTTTTTTGTGTTTGGTATCTATAAAAAACTTAATTCAATTTTGAGAGTATCCAAAAACGTGCTCCCAACTCGGGGACCAGTCATGATGAGGACTGAAAATAGTGCTAAGAAACGGGGACACAAGAAAAGGACACAGGCGCCGTGTCCTGTGCACTATTTTCAGCCATCACAATGCACCAACAGGCCCAAATTTCGACAGTGCAGCCAAAATAGTTTGCATATTTTTTAATCGAGACTGGCTAGCATAATATATTTTGATCTGGTTCTTGCGTTTAAGGGTACGTTGTAGGCCCTAAACCTCCCATGTATCTTAAGGCTTCTTGAGAACCCATTTTCTCTGAAACTACTATTTGTAAAGCATTTGGGTTCGTTTCATTTTATTCATTGGCGTCTCTTCTTGCTATGGAACTGGAATTACCAATGAACTTAAACATTCTACTTTTTTTTTTTTAGCCAGCCTCGTCGCGGTGGTCTAGTAGCTAAGGTACTCAGCTGCTGACCCGCAGGTCACGGGTTCGTATCCTTGCTGCGGCGGCTACATTTCTGATGGAGGCGGAAATGTTGTAGTCCTGTGTGCTCAGATTTGGGTGCACGTTAAAGAACCCCAGGTGGTCCAAATTTCCGGAGCCCTCCACTACGGCGTCTCTTATATTCATGTGGTGGTTTTGGGACATTAAACCCCACATATCCATCAATCAATCTAATCGATTTTTTATGCCAAGCAAGCAAGTTTTGTCGCTATTTTTTATGAAAAACTGCCCACAAAATGAAAACTATTCTGCACATAGTCACATTTCTAGTTCCTTAGATGCGTATTGATGTTTGGTTTACTCTAGTAAAAAAAATCGGTATTCCGTTTTTCAAGTTATTTTGATAATGGGACAAATGTAACAAAGAAAAAATTGATTACAAGATATTAAACAAGTTTACTTCATTGTTTTCTTCAAAAAGGAGCTGTACTGAGTAATTTAATAGCAATGTATCCTATAGTCGTCATATGGATCGGCTTTTCA
This sequence comes from Rhipicephalus microplus, assembly GCF_043290135.1. Lineage (NCBI taxonomy): Eukaryota > Metazoa > Arthropoda > Arachnida > Ixodida > Ixodidae > Rhipicephalus > Rhipicephalus microplus. Next base: position 265,367,314 of record NC_134700.1, read on the forward strand.
CTTTTCTTGGTTCTCTAGCTTCATCCCGTCACGGTGGTTGGGTGGCGAAGGTACTCGGCTGCTGATCCCGGCTGAATTTTGAATGGAGAATAAAATGCTGTAGGCCCATGTGCTCAGATTTAAGTGCATGTTGAAGAGCCCCAGGTGGTCGACATTATCGGAGGCCTCCACTACGGCGTTTCTCGTAATCAAATGGTGGTTTTGGGACGTTAAACCCTACATATCAATTAACTGGCTTCAATGGCAGTGGTTCTTACCCAACTGTATAACACTTTGTATCTCACCGATATGCCAAACAGCATTGAGAATTCTTACTAAAGCCATGCAGGCCTTTTCTGAAAGTTGGAACTGTTTCAAGTGGCAGTTTTAAGAGTCTCTATTCCAAGAGGCGCAATCTATTGTGTTCTCGTGAGTGCCACGGTTCTACCGCATTTTGTGCACAGTTACTTGTAATCATGGTTTCTAGAAGATTCACATCGATCAAAGCATAGGCATTGCCATGACAGGTATAATATTTTGCCCTTGTGGTAATGCCCAATGATAACAAAGCTTGCTTGCTGAAGTGCTCACTCAAGTGCTCTTGGTATTTTTTATGTCAGTAGCTGAAGCGTGTCTTATAGGTGACTTGCACGTGACCTCATGGACGCAGCTGCTGAAAGGAACTGGTACTCGACAAGAGAAACAAGTTGTGTTCATGTGAAAACGGCTCTGTGGAAAGGTCTCTGTTCGTGGATAATTGAATAACCTTCATATGATGCTTTGACAACATTAATGTGACACGAGAAACCTTAGTTAGTTCCCCATATGGTGGTGCTCCAACATCGTAGTGTCAGTGCTAGCTGTCTATACTGCGCTTTCTAAACAGCTTCTTTGATTCAGGAATATGAGAATATCTTTTGACATCGAAACAAAGCCAGCCAAGGTGCTACTTAACTGAAAATACGTGCACATAACTGTGTCATGTGTCACACACACAAAGCAAGTGGACTCCGTAAATGTCACGTCTGTTAAAAAAGAAAATGTAGCATTTTTCTTTCCAGTAGCCGGAACACTTTTATAACGACCTACTGAGCTCAGGGAAACTAGCAGTCTCTATGTTTTTAAAAATTCAGCTGAGGCAGAAAGCTCTGGCTGTCCACCTCCGCTTGGATGCTCATCAGTTGGTATCATAAACCTAACATTTTTGGCTGAATCAAAGATACGAAAATGTGTGGGGCACTCTATATTATTAAGCATGGTTTTATCATTTAAACAAGCAATTTAACCATGTTCAGCTTTTTCTTTTCCTTTTTAAAAATTTTACTCTACTCTGTGCTCTTGGGCATTGTTAAAGCATAATGGTAAAACTCGTGCCTCTTGGGAAGCAAGGTTGTGCAAAATAACTGGAAGGAAGCTTTGCTGGGTGAATTTTTGATAATTGTGGTGTGCCTCATGTAAGCAAGGCAAATTGGTCAAAACTACACAGAAGTCATAATTTTACCAACTGTAGTTGTGGGGGTTTGCAGGTGATTCAATGGTTTATTACAGTTGGAACTGAGCTGTTGTATATATATTTGTTTACTGCACTTGGTTATATTGCAATGGAAAATGAAAATGTATCGATGGCTTGCAAGTTATTCTGTAGGTGGGACTTCTCACTACAAACACACCTGACAGTGGCAACATTTCTCGTAATTACTTAATGCGTAAAGGAAGATAAGGAGGGTGCAAAAATTTAGTTGATTATCATATGTTGGAAACTAAATATTTGTTATGAAGTGCCAAATGTAGCATAAGCTCGCATTTCACTCGGGCCTTGGAATGCACAGATACCAAAGGGCCATTGCAAGAGATATACAGCTGTTGTGGTGAAGCTATAGCGACAAATGCAGCAACTTTAGTTTCCCCTCATAGTATAGCAGCTCAGGCAAGAAAGTCGTATGCAAGTACAGTGTATTTTCTGCACACCTTCATAATGTATACTGAAAGATCAGCCTTCAAAATGCGTACACGGAAGCGAGACATGACAAGCTACCACTGAATTTTGCTGCAGAACACCTGTTTTAAACTGCTTGTTTTGTCAGGATGAGCTATGCAATCGCAGTATAGTAGTGGTAAACTTTATTGATAGTGATGGAACTCATATATTGTCCTGGCGGAAGGTACCCAAGAGTCTAGGGATTCCATGACCTCTACCGTAAGGGTGCGCAGGGTTGGTGGGGGAACTAGGGAAGGGGAGAGCCATAGTTCCCTGCCACCTCCAGTTGATTACGGCCAAAAGAAGAGATGCTTGACAGGGGGGGGGGGGGGGAACAAAACAAAAACGATTACATGTTTTTTTTTTTTGCATGGAGCCAAACTGGGAAGTGAAGAGTTCTTGGGATGCTACATCATGGGACTTCGGCCGCCACAATCGCCGAAAAACCTCCGTGGCCATGCATAACCTTATACTCTTTCAACAATGACGGGACAGGTCCGACTGAGATAGCGAGACGACCTTGCACGCCTACGTTTATTCGTAGAATGAGATATATGTTAGTGTGTGCCAGCGCGTGCTTTATTAAAAATTTTTCGAGGGAGTAAGCGTTGACCCCCCCCCCTCGCGCTTCTATCTCTGCCCACGCCTGTGGTTGTGCCAATCAAACGCCATTTCACAAATTAGACTATTGTAACGTGAGGGGATGTGTTTCGCGGACAGCAGCTGAAATACTTTCTGATGAACTTCCATGCGTCACAACACTTCAGAAGCCATGAAAAATTGTGCGCCTTCACAAAGATTCTTCTGACTAGCGGATGTCTTACCTTTGCAAGGAGGTTACTAGTATAAACTACTTGTACTTTTGTTACCATCTCGCGTATACGCGAATGTAAGTTATGTAAGTCACTCAAATGGTTGCTATGGTGTAAGCATTAAACCATGGATGTGCCGTAAGTAAGTGACCTTCTCGAAACACTGACAATAACCGAAGATAAAATAAAACCTACTAAAAATAAAGTGCTAGCAATTCATTGATAAAATTTTTTTACATAAAAAATGTTAGAATAACAAGTTCATTTAAAGTTTATAACATAAAACTTTTATATGTACAGTCGCTAGCGCCGCTTTAATGCCGCATTTTTTTTTGCGCAAACATCAATGCTGATTTGACAAACGGCATTTTTTTAGTTTTTGTTTTTCTGCGAATCTCTGAGCCCCTAGAAAATTGCTGTGCAGACCTCCGTGTGTGTAGAGGTGTTGTGTGGGGCAGCCTCCAGCGTGCTGCCCGTGTTTTCAATCGCACTCCTGGAAAAATGGCGGACGTACTAGATCTCGATGGCGGCGCAGAAGAATTCGAAGTTGATGAGGAAGGAGACCGTGAGTAATGAATTATTTTCAACGCGAGAGTCGCTTGGAGACTTGGGCTCAGTTTATTGTTTGCGAGACCTTGGTTTATTGTTCTTTCAGCGACTGAGGCAGGGAAACTTTCGTGCTCGCGCATTGCTGGGCTCGAAGCTTACTGCATTATTCCGCAGCATCCTTTGCGTTGCTTTGTTTATTGCTGCGAGGTGACGGTACTGTGGCCGGCATGCTTACAACCCGGTTAGCCATGGTGTTACTAATAGAACAGCGGCGTCGCCAGTTTGGCACTTGCTTGGAACCTCCGCAACTTCTGATTGCGCACGCACGGCCCGACTGGTCGCTTCTGATTAAAAAAAGTGATGAATGAGTTTATTTGGTTATCCTTCATTGTTTTCGCGCTGTTAACGAAGCGCTGTTGGGGACTTGGTGAAGGCTTGTAGTGAACGACGACATAATTTCACACGCTGAAGCTTTTTGCAGAGGATCCTGTCGCCGTATGGTGGCTGCGTACGCTTTCACAGGCTGCATCTGCTATTTCCTCTCGTGTTTCAATACGAGCCTAGCTAGCATGCGGTACGACCACATGTGGTATCGTTGCGGCGTTGGTCTTTGCATACTTTTGGAGAATACGGCGGGCTCATTTACCGATTGTGTCGGTTCAGAGAGCGTCAGGTTCGTCGCAGTTCTGGTTTGCCGACATGTTGATTGACTCTTTCAATGCGATTGCCTTTAACGGGCTTTCCGTGAATTTTGGCGATGGTGCCGTCGTTGACCAACCATAGGCTTTGTTTGTGAGTGAAAATTCAAGACGGAGGCAAATAAACAACAATAAAATATCTTCGGTTGGAGTAAGGATCCAACTCACGACTTCCGCGCGGCAAGCCGCTATTCTACCACAAAGGAACGCCAGCACTTGAAACTTCTTAAAGTAAACGCTACAAGAATGTCATGTTGTGAGAGGAGTCTCATTAATGCACGTAATGTGTCGTGGATGCTTCGCCAATATGCAAAAGAAAAAAAATTAGGTGTAGTAGGCACTTCGCTACTGTACTTGCAGTAGGCATTATAGGATAGTTTGAACTGGCACATGTAGAAACGTTCCTTTCCTTGTGGCACAGTTAAAGTTTTCAAGTTAAAGTTTTCAAGTTCAAGTTTATTCAACAACAATGTCAGTTTACAGAAAAGTGCGTACAGTATTGGTAATACACACAAAGAGCCCCAAAGTTAGAAACTGTCAGGGGGGCTCCCATACATGATGTTAACAGGAGAAGAAACAAAATATACAACATTCAGTTGTTACGGTATCTTCAGTAAGAGAAAAAAAAGCACAGTGTGAAAAAACGAAAATAGAATATACATATATGTTTAGCAAGGCAAAAAAAAAAAAAAACTTTGAAGAACAAACAAGCGCAAGTTACACTACAAAACGTAAGGCCAATATAACATGTTGCATTTGTTATCGATACATTAAAATCAGTTGCTAAGATGAAGACAACTGTTGCAAAAAATATTTCGCTTGGTTTTTGAATGCATGTTCTGTGGTTGATGATTTTATTACATAAGGAAGGGAATCCCACGGCTTGATTCCCGTAAATGTGGTAGTGAACTTGCCGTAGTTTGTGCAAACTTTAGGCAGAAGGCAGTTATCAAGCTCAGAAAACCCAGTAATATTATTCTTTAGAAGGCTTTTCACGACAATGCCATCTATATGCACATTACCGCAAAAAAGCTTATACATGACAATTGATAACTTCAGCTGAAAGAGGTGATAAAGAGGATGTATATTTAAATTCTGATAAAGTGGCGTTGCATTGGTTAAAAAATGGCTGAAAGTCTAGAGTCCGAAGTGCTTAATTCTGTAGGCGTGTTAGTTGGTTGAGGTGGGTCAAATGTGTGTTACCCCAGTTCAAGGTGATGTGCTCAGGGCCCGATCACGCTATCGCGTTCTACTCCTGAAGTTTAATGTGAACCGCCCTCCAACCTTTTTGTTATCTTTGGGATGACATATCGTAACACTGAGGCAAGCTGATACATCATATTCAATCATTTCTTTTATAGTGAAGCATACGCACTAACGCGTATGCGCCTTCTAAAAAGAATGAAAAACCTCGTGCTCTGATTGCACGAGAACTTGGGTCGCCGTTGCCAGACTTGTCGTACGGCCATTTTTCGTTGCGACATCGTTGCGACTTCTCTGGTTCAATAAACGTTATCATATTTGGTGGAGGCTACTGAGATCCCCAAGCAGACCTGGAGCTCCGCTCTCGCAAGTTGCTGGAGAGACCACCGCTAAACATGACTGACGCAGTCGCCAACCAGCCCAGCCAGCACCACCGGCTGTCCCGTCTACCTGCCCCAGCGCTACTCGCCAACGGGACCCACCAATCTTCAGCGACAGTGGTGAGCAAAACGTCGAATACTGGCTCTCCTTGTACGAACGCGTAAGCGCCAGCAACAAGTGGGACGACTCTAAGCTCGCCTACGTTATCTTTTACTTGGCAGACTTGGCTAAGCTTTAGTTCACCAACCGCGAAACCGCCATCGCCAACTGGTCCTCCTTTAAGACACTCGTGACTGAAGCGTTCGGCCGACCAGAGGTCCGCAAGCTCCGCGCTGACGAGCGTCTGTGCCACAGAGCCCAGCAGCCTGGCGAGACGTTTACTAGTTACATAGTAGACGTGTTCGACCTCTGCAGGCGTGTGAATCCATCTGTGCCTGAAGGAGAGAAAATTCGGCATTTCTCAAGGGCATCGAGGATGGCGCATTCCAGATGTTGCTAGCGAAAAGCCCGACCACGGTGGCAATCCTCGTAAGCCTCTGCCAGAGCTTTGATAAATTGTGCCGTCAGCGTTCCATCGCCCGACAGAGTGTCCCACCGCCGGATTCGATCTTGGCCGTCGCACTCGCAAATGCCAACGTTCGCCAAGAAAGTCTGTCCAACCAGATCAAAGACTTCATCAGGGAGGAAGTCGCCCGACAGCTCTCCCTGCTGCCGCATAGCGGCGTGCCGACCGCAAGCCTGCCTTCGACACTGCAGCAGGCCATACGCACTGAAATTTGCGATGTCCTCCCTATAGTGCAGGTCCCTTACCCATGCACTTCAGTAGCACCTAATCTCTCAGCTGTCGGCTATGCACCACCTTCACCTCTCAGCTACGCAGCTGTGGTCGCGCGGTCCGCACCGCATCCAGTCGCCTTATCGACTCCACCTCCTCCGGCCTCGCCTCCAGTTTACAGGCCCCCACCTCGCTTTTTCCGTCGATCTAATGAGTGCCACACCTAAGACAATCGTCCTATCTGCTTCCCCTGTGGCATCGCTGGCCACATTGCACGCTTCTGCCGCCGTCGCCCCACACCTGCAAATGCATACTTCGGAACTCCTACCTACGCGCCGCAGCAGGCCACCGCGTCTGCATATGAACAGAGGCACTCAGACTCGGATCGCTGCCCATCGACTGCTCGTTTCCCATCCCCTCATCGCCGATCGCCATCGCCTATGCGTCGTCGACCACCTCCTGAGGAGGGAAACTAATCAGTGCAGTTCCGGAGGCAAGAACTGCAACTTGTGCGCAATTCCCAAGGCCTCCGTTTTTGCCGCAAAATGTTGTTGATGTCGATGTTGAGGGAGTCGCCACATTAGCGTTAATTGATACCGGGGCCGCGGTTTCTGTGATGAACGCCAAATTTTTTCGGAAACTGAAGAAAGTGACCCCATCTCTCTGTGGCATGGTGCTGTCCACGGCTAGCGTGCAACGCATTCATCCCTCGGCTGTGTGTACGGCGCGCGTCATCATCCAAGACGTTTTGTACGTCGTACAGTTTTTTCTTCTGCCATCTTGCTCTTATGACCTTATCCTCGGTTGGGATTTCTTATCACGTCATGAAGCTATCATCGATTGTTCCCGTGCCGAAGTGTCCCTTGTGCCACCATGTGAATTTCCACCACCCGACCGGTCTCCTCGGCTCTGCAAACTCATCGCTGACGACGACATCACCTTGCCTCCGGAAGCTTCGGTCCCTATAAGCCTTTCATGTGTGGCGCAACCTGACGTCACGGTGGTGTTTACGCCATCTCTGTTTTTTACTGAACGCGAGGGCATCATTCTCCCATTTGCCGTTCTTACAATTGCGTCTGGTTTATCCGTAATGCTGGTTACCAACCACTGCAACTACTCCATTGGCTTACTTCGTGGTGAAGCGTTGGGATATGTGCTACCTGTCGACCATATCTATGATATTATTCTTCCCGACGAAACGCTATGTCACATTGCCGCAATCACTCATGCGTCTGAGCCATCAAGTTTGTCATCCTTCGACAATGCTATTGACGCAGACCTTCCACTCTCGCATCGCCGCCAACTTGTTGCTCTCCTTAACAAGTTTCGCTCTTCTTTTGACTTTCAAGAACCTGCTTTGGGCCGCACCATGACTATCACTGATACTATTGACACCGGCTCACATTTGCCTCTGCGACAGCGTCCTTACCGCGTTTCTGCCGAAGAGCGCCGCGTCATTACGGAGCAAGTAGACGACATGCTTAAACGTGGAGTCATACAGCCTTCTCAAAGCCCTTGGACATCACCCGTGGTTCTGGCAAAGAAAAAAGATAGCACTGTTAGATTTTGCGTGGACTACCGCCGCTTAAACAAGATTACGAAGAAAGATGTCTACCCGCTACCACGAATAGACTATGCTTTTGACTGTTTACAAGGCGTCGAGTACTTTACATCCTTGGATCTGTGTTCCGGGTATTGGCAGGTGTCAATGGCTGATTGTGATCGCCCTAAAACAGCCTTTGTAACGCCAGATGGCCTATATGAGTTCAAAGTCATGCCATTTGGGCTCTGCAACGCACCTGCCACATTTGAGCGCATGATCGATACCATCTTGCATGCCCATGAGTGGAAAACTTGCTTGTGTTGCCTGGACGACATCGTAGTCTTTTCATCTGATTTCCCGACACATCTTGTTCGCCTCCACGAGATTCTGACGTGTCTAACTTCTGCAGGCCTACAACTTAACTCCAAGAAGTGCCACTTCGCAGCACAAAAACTAACCATCTTGGGACATGTCAACACAAGAGATGGTGTTCTTCCGAATCCCGATAAGCTTCGAGCTGTCGCTGACTTCCCGTTGCCCACATCACTGAAAGCCCTAAGAAGTTTCGTTGGTCTCTGCTCCTACTTTCGGTGCTACGTGCGCAACTTCGCGTCCATCATCGCACCTGTTACGAGTCTGCTTTCCAACAGCAAAAGTATATCTGCATGGTCACCTGCATGTGATGACGCATTTCACCAGCTGCGCCGCCTGCTGGCCTCACCACCTATTCTTCGTCACTACGACCCCGCTGCTGCCACAGAGATTCACACCGATGCAAGTGGCATCGGTCTTGGTGCATTTTTGGCACAACGGAAAGGCACCCAAGCCGAATACGTAGTCGCCTATGCAAGTCGCGCTCTCAAGAAGGCTGAATTGAATTACTCCGTAACAGAGAAGGACTGTTTGGCCATAATCTGGGCCTTGACGAAGTTTCGCCCGTACCTTTACGGCCGTCCTTTCGACGTGGTCACAGACCACCACGCTCTATGTTGGCTGTCCACATTGAAAGACCCGTTCGGACGCCTGGGACGTTGGACACTTCGATTGCAAGAATACAACATTCGTGTAGTATATCGTTCCGGTCACAAGCATGCGGATGCCGATGCATTTTCGTGATCGCCATCAACCCCAGATGTGGCCTCTCTGTCACCCCTTCTTACCACCTTGTCACTAATAGACACCACTGACATGCTTTCGGAGCAGCGTAAAGATCCATACCTTGCATTGTTACTCGACTACCTTACCGATCCGTCTGCTGTCCCTTCCACGAGAGGGCTACGCCGACAAGCAGCCCACTTTTTTGTGCGAGACAGCATTCTGTACCGCCGCGACTACATGCCTGGTGGTCGGAAGTGGCTCCTTGCTGTCCCAACTCATATGCGCTCTGACATCTGCATGAATTTCCATGCAGACCCCCAAAGTGCTCACGCAGGTGTCCTGAAAACCTACGAAAGGCTGCGTGAACGATATTGCTGGCGAGGAATGTATCGCTTTGTGCAGAATTACGATCAGTCTTGCACCACTTGCCAACAGAACAAGACACCTCCGCAGCACCTTACTGGCATGTTACAGCCGCTCCCATGCCCGGCTCGCCCATTCGACCGCTTAGGTATCGATCTCTATGGCCCCCTCTCATATAGTCGCTCTGGAAACCGGTGGATTATTGTCGGCGTCGATCATCTGACACGCTACGCTGAGACTGCAGCTCTACCGGCAGCGACCGCCCACGAAGTTGCACTCTTCATTCTGCGCAACTTCATTCTGCGCAACTTCATTCTCTGCCACGGGGCTCCACGGGAATTACTCAGTGATAGGGGTCGAGTGTTCCTGTCGGAGGTGATCCAAGCTATTCTCACTGAATGCAACATCATCCACCGGAAATCTACCGCATACCAGCCACAGACGAATGGTCTCACTGAACGGTTCAACCGCACACTTGGCGACATGCTGAGGATGTACACCTCCTTCGACCACCCTAACTGGGACGCTGTATTACCTTTTGTTACCTTCGCTTACAACACCGCGACGCAAGCGACTACCGGTTTTTCCCCATTCTTTCTGTTGTACGGCCGCGAACCATCCCGCCCACTCGACACCATACTCCCGTACCGCCCTGATGCATCGGAGTGCTCCCCGCTTTTGGAAGTCGCCAGATACGCTGAAGACTGCCGTCGGTTGGCTCGGTCTATGACAAGTGAGGCTCAAGGTCTACAAAAAACCCGACATGACGCTCATCGCATAGCACCTACGTTTCGTACTGGCTCCCTCGTGTGGCTTTGGGTGCCCCCGCACGTTCCTGGCCTGTCTTCTAAACTTCTGGCTCGGTACCATGATCCATACCGTGTCATTGACGCAACCTCGCCGGTGAATTACGTCATCGAGCCCCTAACACAATCGCCAGGTTTGCGCCGTCGAGGATGCAAGACCGTACACGTCGACCGTCTCAAGTCCTACTACGACCCCCTCATTGTGCCTACTCCCTGAGTCGCCAGGATGGCTACTCTTCACCCTGGGGGGTATTGTCGTGGAGCATACGCACTAACGCATATGCACCTTTCAAAGAGAACGAAAAACCCCGTGCTCTGATTGCATGAGAACCTGGGTCGCCTTTGCCAGACTTGTCGTACGGCCATTTTTCGTTGCGACATCGTTGCGACTTCTCTGGTTCAATAAACGTCATCACACTTTGTTTTGTTTTTAAACAATAGCTTTAGAAGCAACATCGACATAGTCACGGGTGAGTGCGGCGAGTTGGGCAGGTTGGTAACGATGCATGACTAAGAAATCTTAGCGCCACAGAACGGAAACAAAAGAAAGAAACGTAGACAACACGAGCGCTATATTGTCTAGCGCTCGTGTTGTCTACGTTTCTTTCTTTTGTTTCCGTTCTGTGGCGCTAAGATTTCTTAGTCATGCATAGTCACGGGAGTGAACACAGCACCTTTTATTGCAAGGAGTACTGTAGAAATGTCAAAACGACACTGGCGTGGATGCCAGATTTGTACATATGGTCTAACATCTGACATTACAAACTGCTACTCTCATGCCTTTCAAGAATGCATAGAGCATTAAATAAATTTTTTTTTTTGCAATGTGAAACTGAAATATGAGGCAAATAGTTCTGGGTATCTGGGAAAAAGTTTGGTCACTTGGCGTTCTGTTACGTGTCCTGAATCGAAGTACATGCATTTCTACATTTAACTTCTTTTAATGTGCAGCAACTGTGGCCTAGAATAGAACTCTCGACCTCACACATGGGAATTTTATAGCCACTAAAATACTGCACTGTGATTACATGCCAATCTATATATTTACGACTTGTAAATTTGAGCAGATGGTCATAGACTTACTTTCAATTCATTTTAATGTTCTCAAAGACATCAATAATGATACCTCGAAGAGGTATCATTAACCCAAGAGTATCATAACCCTTAAGGGGTATTATTACTGGTGGATTTTACTTAGCTGAATTAAAATGGCTGAGTTGGAGCACTCGGCTCTGGCATAGAGCAACATTTCCTGATCGGTGACTGGAACATAGCTTGAGCCGCTGAAGCAATGCGAAAGTGGAAAGTCTATCTATCAAGTTTCGAGTTGTCGTGAGTACAGTGCATACATTCTAGCTATTCTTTCCCATTTATAAATTCTGTTGAATCCTTGCTTGTGCATGGCAGTTTCAGCATCACTGCCACTATCTGATCAATCACTCATGCAGGAACATGCTCATGACTTGGGGCTGTCGCTCTCGAGTAGCAGAAATAATGCCACACAATTTGCCGACTGGCCCATGTCGTTCGTCATTACCACCAAAACATGGGTGGGTGGATAAGGCTGTACCCTTTTTATTGGGCAGTGGTTGACACCACTGAGGCGTGATATATAGTGAAGTTAAGTACTAGTACTATGCAGTGAACCAACTACTGGCGACGCCCCCAAGCAGACAAACGTGTTAAAGGGAGTACGTCACGGCGAGTTCCTGTCCACTTCGTCGATCTCGGTGCAGCAGCTCCTGCTACACAGAGCGACTTCCACTCTGAATCCACTCCAACTATCTGTCAGCTTTCTATCATTAGTCAGGAAGGAAATTATATTTAAAATTATGTATTTTTAAAGCATTGTTGAACTTGAGCATCTGCTGTTTTAGGTAATGCTGGTAACTGTTTAATGTTCTTTTTACTGGCTCCAAAGTACTATTTTTATTGAGGTATAGAATGGCTGGTGTAAATTATAGTAATTGTGCCATGTCATCTTTGGAATTTATGCATATTAGTATATGCTAAATTTCCTTGTTCAATGCTTCTAATTTTTTATGTAGAGTCGTTTAAAGGTGCTGATTCATTTATCCATTTTAGAGAGTGTGCAGAAGCTCAAAGAGCGGGCCCGTAAGAGGAAAGGCCGAGGATTTGGTTCAGGTATGCAGCATCAAAGTTCTGTGCACCTTTTCATTTGTTGCCTGTAGCTTTGTGTTAGCTGAACGACCTTTATTAATGACCTCTTGCAGAAGGAACTGCCAGAGAGGAGATACACGAATATGATGCCATGGACACAGATGATAATGACGAACCGGGCCCTCAGAGGTGTAAGTACTCGTTGTGAAGTGATTTATTGACAAAGATTTTATCTGCCGAGATTCAGCTTTGTAGCATCCGGATAAACTAAAGCAGCAATTTCGAACATATTGAAGAGAGTTGAGAACAGATCCTCTAAAGCCCTTTACTGAACCGGTGTTTCTTTGTGTGTCTGACCTTTTCTCTGGTGGGAGATCAGGTGCGATGCCAGTGGGGCGGGGGGGGGGGGGGTAAGGGGGTAACAACATCACAATGTTGTTGTCTGCAACCCCCTCCTCCACCACTCCTTTCCCCTTTGAAGGAACTTATTGGTTGCCAGGACCCCCTCATAGGCAAAAATATCCTGGCACCGCAGCTGTTATGGATGTTGTACCTTTATGAATTAAGCTCAACTTGCCAGGAGTAGGTTCTGCAATGCTTGGCATGCTTACCTTTTTGTATGCTGCTCGAAGTGACTGGTTGGCGTTTTTTTTTTTTTTTTTCATACATTGCAGCGGTTGAAGGCTGGATTTTGTTTGTAACTGGTGTGCACGAAGAAGCACAGGAAGATGACATCTACGAGAAGTTTGCCGAGTATGGGGAGCTTAAGAACCTGCACCTTAACCTTGATCGCAGGACAGGTTTCCTCAAGGCAAGTTGTTTCTGATTTGGTTGTTGATAATATGGAAGAAAAAAAATTGCCAGTTTCTTTAGAGCTTTGGTGCTGGCTCGGAGTTTTTAAAATTCCATGACAGCCCCAAAATGTAGTTTTTCATCTATAAAATAGAGTAATCTTGAATGTCCTCTTGAGGCACAGGTACTGAGACTAAAACTTGGTATTATTTTTGCATTGCCCATACGGACTGCCCGTTCATTGTAGTGCAGATACTGTTGAACCCCTATATAGGAGACACTGATATAACAAATGGGTATAAGAGATACCAGTGTGCCTACACCTACTGGTTGATAAGAAAATGCATATGAGGTACCCTGCTTATAAGAGACATCTCATATAAAAGACGAGCATTGCCGTCTGGAGCATGCCTCTTATAAAGGGGTTTAACTGTATTCTTCAGCCCCGCCGTGGTGGTCTTGTGGCTAAGGTACTCGGCTGCTGACCCGCAGGTCGCGGGTTCGAATCCCGGCTGCGGCGGCTGCGTTTCCGATGGAGGCGGAAATGTTGTAGGCCCGTGTGCTCAGATTTGGATGCACGTTAAAGAACCCCAGGTGGTCTAAATTTCTGGAGCCCTCCACTACATCGTCTCTCATAATCAAATGGTGGTTTTGGGACGTTAAACCCCACATATCAATCAATCAATTAACTGTATTCTTCAGTTCACAGGGAAATAGTTTGCTGACTTTGATTAATCATCTTGTAACTTAACTTATGACAGCATACATAAAAAAGGGTTAAATGGATACAAAGATGGACGTTGATGTAAGCGCTGAGGTCTATGTCAATTTTTATGGGCCTGGTTCCTTCTTGTTTTTGATGTATGCTGCACATGCTGCCCTAAGCTATCACGAGCCAATCATCTGATCAGTGCGTCTTAAGTTATATGTTAAGTATATATTTCTTTTATTTCACCGGTATTCATTTACAGTAAAAGCTCATTAATTCAAACCCATAGGGGATAATGACATTGTTCAAATTAAGCAGAGTTCGAATTAGGGTGCAGGTGCTGAACAGACGTCACGCCCCACTGTGCGGAGAGAACCCACAGAGGCCACCTTTGGACTAGTTCCCTCAAGCTAGGCGATACTGCACATTTGTAGCAGGTAATTTCGTAAATAAAGTTCATCCTCTAACAGCAAACATAACCGGAAACAAGCAGCGACTTGCATTCACATGAGCTGCGAGCCTGAAAGCCCAAAATATACGAAGCTATTGGTGCTCAACACACGTTCATTTACATGGCAGAGTTAACAAATCGAAATTTAGTCTTTTTTTCCTTAGTTTATTGAAACCAACATTGTCACGTATAAAGGCAAACAAACATTGCCTGACTGGGCCATGCCACCCATACAGCTGTAGCAGCTTAAGACAAATGGCGTCTATAACCATAAAAGCATTCATGGAAATCAATCGCTACACTTGTTTTACACAGATGAAAGTAATGAGTAATTTTGGTGGACATTATGGCTCGAATTATGATCATTCAGGGCAGATTTCTGCGAGAATGGTCAGAAGCCAGATGGCTCCCAGTTTGAATTAACTGTTGTATAAACTGAAGCGTTCGAGTTGTTCAGAGTTTTTCTCCATAGAAACACATAGGGCCGCCCTGCCACGGTGGTCTAGTGGCTAAGGTACTCGGCTGCTGACCCGCAGGTCGCGGGATCGAATCCCAGCTGCGGCAGCTGAATTTCCGATGGAGGTGGAAATGTTGTAGGCCCGTGTGCTCAGATTTGGGTGCACGTTAAAGAACCCCAGGTGGTCTAAATTTCCCGAGCCCTTCACTATGGCGTTTTTCATAATCATATCGTAGTTTTGGGACGTTGAACCACACATATTAATCAAACCCCACATATCACTCAAACACATAGGGCTGTGCTGGGACCAGGGTGTCAGTTCCAATCAACTGTAAGTTCAAATGAACCAAGTTCAAATTAACAAGCTTTTACTGTACTCATGTTAACCTTGGATCGACAACTACTCATTGCCACATAATGACGACAGTGCTGTGGTACTTAACAGGCCCTTCAACTGGCCATGATATATTCAAAGGGCCGTGACATTGATGAAAGCAGCAGTCAGTGTGTCCCAGTTGAAACTCTTTGTTTGCCTGAACTTGTGGCCGGGAAACTGAAAGTCAAACTGCAGCTAGCAACGTACACTGTGCACTGATACACTGATGGCAGCAAACAAAGTGTCGGCATTTATACATGTGGCGTCAAATATTTGAACGCTGGTGGCCGAACTTGTTTCAGAATAAACTTGGCTATTCGCGTTTGAGCGCTCAAGCCGTACAATTGACCAGAAAACTATCTAGAATGCTCTCGGACATTCTGGCGCTGATTGTGCAAGGCAGTAAAAGCAAGTGCAATACACTGGCAACATGAAACATAGAAAGGAGTGTGTGTGGCAATGTATTTTTTAACATTTCGAGCAAACATGAGTATTGAGTTCATAATGCCACCATGATTAGCAGTGCCAGAAGTTGGGTGCGGCACAAAATAGAGAAAACAATTCGATGCTGCCCTCTGGGCGTTTCAGTATATCCGAAGTTGGTTGTGCCATGATCAGGAAAATGTGGTCACGTCAGCTACAGCAAAAGCTTGTTTGTAAGCCTGTAGCTGCTTTTCGTCCTTGCCTGCTTTTCGTCCTCGCCTGGCAAGGAGGAATACAGCAAAGTCTTCTCATAATAAGATAATGGATGTAGCGATGAACAATTTCACGGCACCGTGCACTTTTACTGCCTGCCTTCTATAGTGAAATATGTATGCCTTCTGTCTGCCTTTTATAGTAAAATAAACTGCTTGTTAGATTCCCCAGTGCAGCGATTTTGTATATAGCGATTGAATCTGGCTACAGCACGGGCATTAAATGTTGTTCGGCGCTGACCATGCTGACATTATGCGCTGTGATTCGCCTTGCACTTTGTCTGCATTCTCAGAAAGCTGGTTGGCTGCACTGCTTATGAGGTAGCGAGAGGAGGAAGTGCTTTCCTTCCAAACATCCGATGTGATGCCAGGAGAAACCTGCCAAGTGCCTGAGGATAATAGGGTGCCTGAGTTGTGGCTGGTGCCTATATAGAAGATGTGTCGGGTCTGGCCAAGTTTCTTCGTGCAGACGATGTTGTGGAAACATCTAAGTGGTTCAATGATGAGGGGATCATCACATGTATGCGTACTGCTATCTTAAGTTATATGCTAAGTATATATTTCTTTTACTTCACTGAGAGCGACGACTCCAATGATGCGGTTTAGCAGCCAACCTAGGTATTGTCACTGCAAAAGACCCAGCAGGTGGTACAGTCGCTGTGGGACTTTGTTTTCGTGAAAGACGTCCCGTTCAGCTATGTGGAGCACCTAGACGCTATTGAGAAAGATGTGCGCCAGCTTCACATTAAGCAATCAAAGCCGACAGACTATGTCTCTTCTACAAACAAGTACATGGTTGCACTACCCGACATTCATGCAAATAAGATGTTTTGATCTCCCTTCTGGCTCTTTTTTCTCGACCCGCTTATAACAATCACCGGTTATAACTATGGGAGTTCCTTGGCACTTGAATATTTTTTATTTTTATTTTTTATTTATCATATACTGCGAACCATTTAAGGTCCAAGCAGGAAAGGTACAGCAAGTTCAAAGGTAAAATAAAAGTACAACAAAGTTACAACAAAATTGATACTGGTATACACGAAATGTAAGAAAAACATAGCAATCATCATCAAATTATACTCGTTTCCAGAGGGCTGAGTACACCCACTGCAACACAATCCATAAGCAAAGCACCACACTCTTAGGCACACAACAAATTGTTAAATCAAACAAGTATGTGAAAGCCAGGAAACACAAGGCGCATTTCATGGTGAAAAGGAAAGAAGAGTAGAGTTTCGGGGCAACAAATTCCACTCGGAGATTGATTTCGGGAAAAAAGAGTGTTTGTATAAATTAGTTCTTGCGAAAATTGGCTTGATGCTACAGCCGTTGAAAGGATACTGCAGTGTACTCGGCCTGGGGAGAAATGGGCCAATGAACAGAACATTGCAAAGTAAGAAAGTAAAAATAAGTGGGCGCAATACTTTGCCCGTCAAACTTGTGACTCCCTCTTTACAGCAGCACTTGGCAAAATCCTCACAGTTACATGTTTGTTGTACTCGTGTACAGCTGCAACACCTTAACTAGGTTTTCACGTGTGGGCGGTTTAGAGCTCGACCACTATTCAGTGGCACTTGGCAACAGCATGTTTTTATGTCGAGCGACTGATCTCTGGAAATTACAATTTTTCTATTCTAAAGAAAAATAGAAAATTTGTAAGATGAACTTGCATGAGGTTTCCAGAGTGGAAAAACTAGCTTTTAAAAAGGCCCTGCAACACTTTTCAAGCATGGTCCAAAAACACTGCGGATCGGTTGTAGAGGCTCCCGAGAACACGGGAGCCAAATATAATAGTGCCGCACGGGTCCTGGAATTCACCATAAACTATCCGAGTCAGCTAAAAATTGCCTTCTCTTCTCTCAACAAATGATGGAGGAAGCTCAAAAATCACTCGTAGAAGGCCATATATCAGCCATTGGCTGATTTGAACATAGCGCGCTCGGCTGCTACAGGTATCACCATGAGAGGCCGCGACTTGTCCACGCATGTGCGTGCGATCACACTGAAAAAGTCACGTATTCGAAAAAAAGAGCAAGTGCTCAAGCTCACGAGACGCGCGTGACGCTTTCTTTTTTTTTCCCCATGCGATCTCTTCCTGCTTAGCTTCCAGAAGAGAGAATGCGATTGCGGCGTGCGACAAATCTTTGTAACCCTGCTCGTACTTGACAGATTTTAAAAATTTTCATTTAGTTGAATTCGTGATGCGATAAACTCTTTCAGTGAATTCATTCGATGGTAAATTAAAAAAAGTGTTTTAGGGCCCCTTTAACAAGTGTATAAAGTTACTTGTTGATAACAATCAGTTGCAGATAAGAACATATTGTAGAAATTAAGCATTCTTGGTCTGGCTTTCCGCCAACGTATAAAACATTCAGGTCATTGTTTCTTTTGTACCTAAAATTGGGCAACCAGTGTTTGCAAGCTTATGCTCTACATCATCGATGTTGTGCTGTTGCTGAAATGCACGGCCATCTAGTCATATGTTATTCAGGGAATTTCTGAATGCCGTTTGTCACCACTGAGATCACTGACACTCTTTTCAAGTTTAGCATGTTGTCGGCGAGCAGCACAGGCTCTTTCTACAATCGTTGCATGGGTCTTCATCTTCAATATGTTACTGAAAGCTCAAAAGGGTGCATATGCTTTGTTATATTTTAAAGATAATACCCAAGTTATACTGGCTTTACAATAAGCGCATGCTTGAAATTGAGTTGTTCATTTTTGGGAGATCAGTAAGGTGAAAGAATTTCTATCAAATGGCAAAAGGAACACCCCATAGTGTTGCACAAAGCATGTTTTATGCCATCTTCCAAATTTCTGCTAAACAAATCTGGCAGGTTCATTTTCTCTGTGCATTGAGTTGAGCAATTAATTTGGCCTGGTTGTGTAACCTTATCTTTTAATTGTTAGCTTAGGTGGTAAAGCTCCAGCCTTATTCTTGGGAACAGACTATACAAATCTAAAATGTGCCCACTAAAAGGCCTGTCTTGTTTCTTTTTGCCGGCACTCGGCTACCTCCAAGTTGACGTGATGTCTGTGATAATGCCATACCACATCATGTTGTAGCATGTGTTCTTTTTTTTTAACATTACCATATTTCTTGTTTTGACGTAGGGTTATGCCCTTGTAGAGTACGAGACATTCAAGGAGGCCCAAGCAGCCATTGATTCTCTGAATGGGGCGAAAATCCTGGACCAGGTGATCAATGTGGACTGGGCCTTTGTCAAAGGACCCACAAAAAAGTAAGCAATCGCCTTGGTTTTTCCCTGAAGATTTGTTGCTTCGCTGTGCTCAGTATCAGCACCTCGTTATTTCTAGCCCATTGTTCAGTTGGGCTGCCCGAAAGTGTCTCAACACTTCTACTTTCTACACACCTGCATATTGCGTTAAGGTGGCAATTTGACTTCTGAGTGTTTGCTTCCTTGAATACACAGAATACAGTGTTAAAACAGATTTATATGAAACTCCCATCATGTATTTCTGGGGTCCCCCTCCCCCCATTTTTCCGAGGGATAGAAATTAGGAGTATGGCTTCCACCAATTAAACTCGTATTGCATAGTTCATGTCTCTATCTTCAAAGGCTTTTGCATTTAATGAAGGCAAAGTATGCCTTGAAACTTCCATGTTTGTTGTTGCATTATAATTGTATGATATTTGTCTTATTCAACCTTTATTTTTTATTTTTTTATTTTTATTTATCACATACTGCGGACCAAGTATGGTCCATGCAGGAGAGGGCAATACAGTTCAAAATTCTTGTACATACATACACGTCCGTTGCAGTATACATTCATTGCAGAACAAAATTTATGTACATTAAAAATTCGCGAAAAACAAGGGACAAATACAGGCAAATAAGCAGACTTAAGCGACAAGAAAAGGGTATAGTTTCATCTCGGCGTGTCGAGCATAGGGGAATCATGGGGCAGAGCATTCCAATCAGAGACAGTTCTCGGGAAAAATGAATACTTGTAAATGTTAGTGCGTGCAAATATAGGTGTAATGCTACGACTATGTTTATGACGTGAAGCCCTGGTTGTGTCCTGTGTTATGTAATCTGGTGCATGCAATCCTGATCTGGAAAAGTATAAAAGGCGGAAAAAGTTAAGCCGTGCAGTTTTCCTTCGATCGGCCAAAAGTTGGAGGTTCGCATCCTGCAACAGGGCTGACGGCGAATCGCGACATCTATACCGGTTGTATATAAATCGAGCAGCTAATCGTTGTATTTTTTCTATTTTCTGTATATTACCAGCTGTGTGGGGGTCCCACACAATGCTGGCATATTCAAGAGAAGGACGAACTATGACTTTATAGGCTCTAAGTTTTAGTGAACTAGAAGAACGACCCAATTTATATTTTAGAAAGCCTAATTTTCTCCTGGCAGCAAAACATATACCATCAATATGTGCTGTCCAGCTAAGCTTCGATGTAATCGTTACGCCCAAGTACTTGAATTCTTCTACTTGCCTGATAGCGTATCCACCTACATTATAAGTAAACTCCAGTTTTCGGATTTTGTTACTCAGACATAAATATGCAGTTTTCTCAAAATTAATTACGATTTCCCACTTTTTACACCATTCTTTTATGTAGTTTAAGTTCTCACACAAGTCACGCTGGTCAGAGATAGAATTTATGGTATTAAAAATTATGCAATCGTCTGCAAATAACTTAACAGACACGCCAGGTCGGATGGCTTGAACTAAATCGTTAATATAAATATTAAATAGTATTGGCCCGAGAACTGACCCTTGCGGGACTCCAGATAACACCCCCAAATAACCAGAGGTGAAACCGTTTATATCTACATACTGTTTTCTGTTCGTTAAGTATGCTATGACCCAGTTAATTATTTCCGGAGGAATGCCAATATCCTTCATTTTATCTATTAGCTTGATATGCGGGACCTTGTCAAAGGCCTTGGAAAAGTCCATAAAGATGACATCAACCTGTCCAGACTTGTCCAGAACTTTGGAGAACTCGTTAACAGTTGCTAATAATTGTGTGGTGGTAGATAATCCCCGTCGGAAGCCATGTTGCGTGCTGTGAATTACATTTTTTTGATCAAGAAAAGTATTTATATATTTCGCTATAATATGTTCAAGTAATTTGCAACAAATACAGGTAAGGGAGATTGGTCGATAATTGCTGACTAATAATCTGTTACCTTTCTTAAATACCGGAATTACACGTGCTAGCAGCCAATCGTCTGGCACTGTACTAGTTTTAATCGAAACATCAAATATTATTACTAGGAATCTAGCTATAATTTCAGCATATCTCTTTAGAAAAACAGCTGGGATACCGTCAGGGCCGGTCGATTTTTTTACGTCTAGCCGCAATAATAGTTCTGTCACCCCTTCCAAGGATATATTTATTAGGCTTGAAGGACCTGGCACCGTCATAATACTCAAGTTTTGTGGTCTTGAGGAAACGCTCTGAAAGTAGGAATTAAATGCGTTTGCTATTTTGTTTTTATTTGTGACAGCGGTTTCTCCGTTCATTATTTCATCAGGGATACGGTTGTCTTTGTTTTGTAAGAACTGGTAAAATCTTCGTGGACACTCTGCCGCTTGTTCACTTTTATCACTTGTTCGAAATATGTACTTGGTTTTTGGCAGCTGTAGCAGAAAAAATAGTTATACTACAATCAATACCTTATTGGGGCTTTGCTTTCTCAAGCTCAAGAACAAAACAATTGGTCAGAGTGCCAAGGAATCGCTCTAGCCAGTGGTGCTATCTTTCTTGCTCCAATGTTATTTGCCAAATTGCTAAAGTCTAGTTATTATTGCAAATAATTCATAAGATTATTATACTCAAGTTCATATCAGAATCAATTTATTTTGCAGTGAAGTGCATTGATAACAATAAAATTAACATGATTGTATATCAAATCATTGTGGATATCAAACAGTTATAATACCCATTGAATATATCTGAAAATTTTGTATGGTCAATTTACCTGAATACAGAATTTTTTTGTGATCCCCTTCAGGTTCGATATATCCGGGTGCAACAGTATTATAGAATGTGTGTGTGTCAAGTGCGCTTTTAAAAGGAAAAGGAACTAAAAGGCTTGGTCAATTTGGACTGTTAAATAATGTTTTGGCTGCTCCTGTTGTCATTAGTATTTCCCTTATTGGTTCCTTATAGGAGGGTCAAACAAAGTTGTAAGGTTGATTGCGGAACTTTGTGCAAGAATCTTACCAGCAGATTGTCTGTGTGATGTGCAGATTTCAACTTTTTTTAAATGCGAAGCGTTTTTTAGCGAACTTCGGCGACTTTGAGCGCATCTATCTATCTAGCCACCTACGACATTTAGCTCTCCTGGCCATTTCGATTATGGTATTGATACCAAACTTGGTATGGCATAACATGACTGTATGACAAGCATATTTGACTAGTCATAACATGAAAATTATGACATGTATGCCATGATTTACATTTCATGGTCCTGCTGCTGTTGCGGCGGTTTCATTCACATGACATCTTTCAGAACTGGTATGGTATGACATGATTGCATGGCGAACACAAGGGACAGACCTTAACATGAAAATCAAGACATGCGTGTCATGTAACAACATGACTGCATACGACGCTCATTATGCGCTCATGGCTGTTTCGCTAGTGTCACATAAACCAAATTCAGTATTATGGTACATGAATAGATGACGAAGTTACGGGAGTGGTGCAAACATGATTATCATTAGATGCGTATAATGTAACAACATGACTACAGGCTACACTCATGATGCGCTCGCGGCCGTTTTGCTAGCTTCACACGTACCAAGTTCGGTATTACGTGACGTCTATGGATGACGAAGGCATGTGACAGGTGTGAACATGACAATCTTAAAATAAGTGTCATCTGAGAACACGACTACATGCCACAGTCAAAGCGCCAATACATTTCGACGACGCCGGCGTTCGTTTCGTCGCGTCACAACAGCGTTGCCACGCCAGGCGCCGGTCCTGCCTTATACTTGCAGGTGCGCGCCGCGTTGCTTAGATGCATTTGCGCTTCAGCGCGTTCAGCGTCCCTCTGTCACAAAAACAGGCAGACGCAGGGCTGTCTGGGAGCGCATCGGTGTGAAATGCAGCGCGGTGCATTTCGCACCGGTTGCCGTCATGCCGCGCTATAGTGATGCTGCGCCGACGGATGCCGGTCGCGCCGGGCATCAAACTATAGAATGCTCACGTTTTGCTAATGTAGCGTCGCTGTGCCCAGCGTGCGCGTGCGTCAACGTTACGTTGGAGTATAGTGGGCCCTTCATGATGCCGTCACGGCTGTTTCGTTAGCTTCACATATACCAAATTTGGTGTTACATGACGTCAATGGGTGACGAAGTAGCTCCACATATACTAAATTTGGTATCACGTGACGCGAATAGTTGAAAAAGGTAAACGACACATCCAAACATGATAATCTTGACACGGAAGTCATGTATGGCATAATTTACCTTCAGCTCGTAACGTGCTGATGTTGAAGTGACATATCAACCTTCCTCATTCGTGCGTCACATATCATCGATTCCCACTGTACGTGGGATCTGCCCTTTTTTTTTTTCACTCTTTCTTTTCGGCTACATTAAGCCAGTAAAATTTTCATGAAACTTGCAATGTTAAGTCTCTGGCATCCTTAGGGCATAGGCTTTACTAACTTACTTATCTGTATGTTTTGCGGCCGCATAAGTAGAGTATTTCAGGAGTGGAATTATTCAATGCTAAAGATAGCTGTAGAGGAACAAATGAAACAATAGAAGCCTATTACAATGTTAGAGGTTTTAAGAGGGGCCCTGCAACACTTTTTCAGCGTGTTAGAAGATGCTTGCCGATCAATATTCAAGGCTCCTGAGAACACTCAAGTAAAGCATGACGATGCATAGACCTGGAATTTTAAATTAATTATCTAACTCTGCTAGAAATCGTTCCCTCTTCTCTTAACAATCGATGCCATAAACCTAAAATGACGGAAGTCGTAAGCACAGTCCACAGCTATTGACAGATTTGAGCAATGTGAGCCGCATAGTTATTGCGGCCACTGCCCCCCTTTTTCACTGTCTATCACATTGAAAATAAGCCATCTGTTTGAAGAAAAAAAGAAACGAAAATGTTCAAGGTCATGGTATGCACTTGCAAAAGGGCACATCTTGCTTCCTTGTGTCCTTGTGATCCCCCTCCCGTGTAGATTCAGTGTCCTTGCTGGTACTTTCTCCTCCCTGGGTAGCTTTCAGTGCGCTTGCCGGTACGAAAGGAGACGGGAAGCTCTTAAATATGTGGCAAATCCTTATACAGTAGAATCTCAGTGATACGATTACAGTTGATGCGAATTTTGCGATGATACGAATTTTAAGGTTGCATCAGATAGGGTACATTATATACAATACGCTGCGATTCGGTGTTATACGAATGGTTTCCCCAGCAACTGCAGATGCTACGAATGTGCGATTAACAGCTGTACGCGGCCGGGGCGACGGGGCTTTTCTGTGGGAGGAATGCCCTATCATACATGGCCTCGATGGGAGCAAATGCGGCAAAATTCACCAGGATTTCCCTCACCTCGCCGCCGGAAAACCACACCACGAAAAAATTGGTGCGAGACCGATTTCGCCGCCATGCGATAGCAGATTGCCTTTCTTCTACGGCTTTGGCTGCACCGGCCGCATTAGCTAGCTCTCAAACCTCAAACCACGTGATGTAAACAATCAGCCATACATTTAACATGGCAGCAATGGCATCGGCGGTGGCATGTGTTGCCGCAATCGCTAGCTACCTGCGCACCACAAGATAAATTTCACAGCCTTGAAAAAAAAAAAAAAAAAACTGGTTCATCGAGAACCCGGTTTGAATTAGGATTGCTGCGAACACGGAAGTAGAAGAAAGCAAAGCAGCAGTCAGTTGGCATGCCCCAACGTGTCTCGTTTTTCACTGCCAGCTGAATACGTCGCTGCCGCTGCGTCCGCTCGTGTTGTTTCTTCTGACGTATCTCCCAAAACAACATTTGTAAAAGTGTAAAATATTTCTTTTCGGTGCTTTGCATGCATAGCTAGAACTTGGTACAAATTGTAATGCTAGAAAATAAATTCACAAGCGGTGAAGGTGACGATGGCGGCTGTTCGACGGGCGCGGACGTGGTTTTGAAGCTGCTGTGGCGTTTTCGCTTGCATTCTCCGGTGTGAATTCTCCAGGACTGATATTTTTTCGTGTCAGCTTCGCAGAGCATTTTTCCGGCCGCTTCAGCAGTAAAGCGAGTGAATTTTCAACAAATTTTGCCGCTTTCGCTCCCTTAGATTAGATGCCAAGTGTGAAAGCGCCTGATAGTGCCAGCAACATGAGTGTAGAAACCGCGACACTTTATTGAGAGGCAGTGAAGCAGGAAAGTTCAAATGAACATCATGGACTTTCTTCAGCAAGTAGTTGACCCCAATAAAGTTCTTGTTCATCTTCATAATCAACTTTAACTTGTTTTAGGTTCATACGAATTCGGGACGATACGAATATTTTTCATGCTCCCTTCGAATACAAATCATTGAGATTCTACTTAGCTCAGCATGTACTTGACAGATTCTAAAATTTTCATGGCAGTCATTTTGTCAAGAAGCTCTTTTAATGACGCTGTTTGATGGTTTCTTGAGAAAGTGTTGGAGGGCACCTCTAATGGTAGACACACTGGTTTCTAAGAGTACCATCAGAGTCATTAAGTGGGAGTGAACAAAGGCAGCACAGCATCGAATCGCAGTCTCAACGTGCCATTCGTCAGTGACGAAATATAGGGGCTTTAAAGGACACAGTCAAAATTTGTGACATACTGTGACAGTTGCTGGCGGAACCTCGAAATGGCACACCAAAATGCATTTTTTTGCATGCTTTCATGTTTGCTTAGGTGTCATAATGGCAAGAGTGGTGCTTCTGGTAATATGAGAGAGTAGTGTGCTAATACGAGAGAGTGAGAGAATAAACTTTTTTTGAGCAAGCGCACTGTGCAAGCTGGGCTGCCTCCTTATTCTATATAGCTGCGAGCCTTTGCCATCTCCCGTACCTGTTGAACCAGGCTTCGCTTATTCTTTAGGCCTGGGTCCGATAACTTGGCCTCCCATTGTCTTCAGTTGAATAATCTTTCTATTTTTTGCGTCTCTTTAACTCAGCATTGTGACTTTCATGCTTTTTTGGTGCTGTAATCCTACAGTGTTTTGTTTTTCTAGTCGCCTTCTTTTTTATTGTTGTGTTATTGCATTTCAGAAAAAGAAGCCATCGTCGCAGGGACCGGTCGTCTGATAGGAGGCGCCGTTGAGTCATGCCCAAAGATGATTTCACTTATCTTTTTCCCATGTAATGAGCAAGTTTTTTTTTTAATCCAATAAAACATTGTACTTCTGTCACCTCATATATCATTTATTTTGAGTGGTACTACTTTGTAGACAAGTAAGCAGCAGCGGCACATTTCATACTGCTTTAAGTAGCTCTAGGTACCCGCAAATCTGTACCCCTATAAGATGGTGTCAACTCTTAGATGGGTAGTACCAGTGGCGTAGCCGGGGGTGGTGTACTGTGCTTGTGTCATTCTCCCTCTTTCTCTCCCCACTTTTTTTTTTTCCCATGGTACACAGAGCCCGAAATGACACTCCATCTGTATGGCAGGCCCGCACCTCAGCTCAGATAAAAGTGACACTCTCCTCTGCCCCCCCCTCCTCCTGAAAAACATTCTTGCCTACGCCCTTGGGTTGAACTACACACAAAGAGTATTTTTTTTGGTCACCTTATACCTTTTACCACCATTTGGGGCCGAGTAGTGAAGAATCCTCCTACACCCTTGATAGAATTGAATTATGAACTTTTATTACTTCAAATGTTGGCACTTAATCACTTTTAGGTTGTGTGTACTTAAGCATAGGGGATGGAAGCTTCCAAGACACACTGATTTATACAAGAACTCAAACTAGTATATGCTAAGAAAAGAATGTAATGTGGCAGTTTGTGTATTCAAAGGTCTTCTGGATTACATGAGCATGTGAAATCTAAACAGCCCTGCTGTCAAACATGTTAGTATTTCAAGCTTTCAAAGAATCGAGCCCATCTTGCCCATTAAGTTTTGCTACGATAGTTGAGAACTTTGTGTCCACCCCTGTTGTCACTGTTGACCTTCACTGGTTGATGCTGTTGTCATTTCATTGGCCACGACTAAAGTCCAGTGTGTGAAAACTGCAGTATTGGTGCATAGTTCACTTTAGTGCCTGCTGACCTGCTCACAATAGTTCAACTTCTTTGAGCATGCATTGGTAGTTAACCACTTTATTAAACTCTTATTTTAAGTCTACAGCAGAAGTACTCCGCACCCACTCTGCATTCTTGGCCACAATGGTCATTGTGGGATTTTTTTGTAAGTGATCTATACGTGGCAGCTCTAATAAGAATTGCGTTTGTTTTTCCTTGCCGAAATGGCAACAGGTCAAACTGCAGTGCTAGTTCAGGCTGATTTCGCAACTTTTCGCTAGTGGTCTTTGTTCACACGACCACACAGAATTGAGTGTCTGCAGGATTTTGTCTTTGTGGTGCAAACTACCTCAAGACAATACTGCTGCACAGCGGCTAGTGTAGGGGAAGAGAAGAGTACCGACGTAGCTTGGGCGAGGGCAAGTCCCCATTTGCGCTGCACCCCTGCTGATGCCCATGCCCACAGACGCTGGAAACCAGCTCTCAAGTTTCTCAAAAGGTGCTAGGATGGGACATGGAAAAAAGCAATAAAGCTAGCCCTGGTCTTGGCTTCTTTTCATGTTCCATCTTAGCATTCTATTTTCATAAACCGAGTATGCAGCAAGAAGCTCTCATTAATATTCTATATCAAACAACTCTATAACAGTCTTTAGATCACTGCTGGAGACACTAACCACTCGGCTATCGTAGAACACTTACGCTTAGGTATTTGCGCCCATTAAGTCATCTGTTAATGTGTTTGGAAGGTCTCGGGAGTATTGGACAAAGTGTCTCTCTTTTATACATATAAGAATTTTTTTTATAAACGGTACATACCTTCCGAAGAATGTGTTTTTAGGAGATGGCTATGGCCACTGTGAGAGTCCGTTACCATCATAGCGAATGAGCTGACAGATTCAGAAATCGCTGAAGGCAACTACTTTGTGATAGGTAGGCTTTCTTCGCGTCTTTGTCCCACATGGCAATGACATGCAAGCTTAGACGTAATGCACCACTTTTACATTCTGTAGAGAACCAGAGCTTTGATTTGCAACATCTGAAGAATAACTATAAGTACTATAGCTATACATAGATACAATTAAAGGCCAACTACAACGAAATTTTACTTGGGCAGAAAAAGCCATGAATACGTAGTATATATATGGTAAGTTACGATAATGACAGTGAAAAATCCGTAGATGCGTATTCATTTTATATTTGGTGCTCTAACTGCAAGCAAGCAGATGACGCGGAGCTCTAGTGGTGTGCGCAGGCAAATCAGACAAAACCGGATATGACGAATACTACAGAGTGCCTCTGTGTCGCTCCTTGTGAGCAATCCTCCCTGCTGCTGAATTTCTCTTTTCTGCGTGACGCCCGTTCGCGAACGGTTGACTCGGGAAAGTTTTGCAGTACGATGCCAACGCAACATGTTGTCGTAGGCTGCAATAGTCAATGAATTTTTAAAAATAGCGGCCAAGCACCATTCACTTGTCATGTCGTAGTGCACGTAATTGAATGTTGTAACCAATGGGAGTTTAACCAACTTTGTGCCTACTTCACGTTCTCTTCCGCAGTACAGGTGATCGAGCTTGTCGTTGGCGTAACCGAGCTTGTCGCAGTCTTGCAGAGCAAGACGAGCACACCAACGTCGCTGGCGTCAGCAGTTTTTTTTTTTTTTGCTCTTCATGCATGACAGCGACTTGCCAGCAAAGTAACCAGTACTGCTTCTTCTTGCTTCCTACGTAGAAGATTCACCTAAGTCTAGACCACTGGACAGCGTTGTGGCGTTTGCGAGACTCGTCAAAAACCAGGTAACAGTGCATCCGTCCCGCGTTCGCGCCGTGGTAGATGGCATATTCGGTGGCGCGGGGCGCGTTCAGTGCGAACAATGCTGCGTTTTGGCAGCAGGAGAATTTCGCTTGCTGTAGAAAGCAGCGGCGCTTCAGTGTGAACTACTAAGTAGGGGTAAGGGGTGCGTCCGCGATGTGGGTGCTCGAGGAGTGACGCGGAGCAGACGATTGTTCTGTTGTTTACGTCACTTCCGGTCAGTTGTAATGGCGCCGTTTTTTCTAGTTTCGGTCTCAAAAACACCATCGTTTGCAAGTTTTTTTCTAAGATAAGCGCTCGTATTTCGAAGGCGACATTTGGCAGGCAGCACTACTTCTAGCTAGACTACCTATATATTGCCTTTTTGGGGGGGCGCCAAATTTCGTTGCAGTTGGCCTTTAATGTGGCACCAAATCATATTTTCACATGAAAGTGTTTCATGCCGGGGCCCACCAAGACTTCAGTGATGTATTACCATCACGGAAATAACGTCGAAAAAATACGCACAATTGGAAGACGAAAGTTTCTTCAATGCAACTCAAACCCAGAACCTCTCTGTCCGCATCAGCAGATGCAGGGCACGTTCTGCACTTTTCCATGGTGGATAACGTTGGCTTTGTTAAAAGCAGTGGACATAGGGTGCAGGAGAGGAAGATAAAAGACGATGGAGGCGCGTAGCACGGGGGTTCTTTGATTTACGCCGCAAGAAACGGACATCGAGACGCTCTGCTCTTCATCTCTAGGTGTATTAGTCCCTTGAACCCGGTTTTCCACGAAAGAAGTCTTCAAATTTTACATTGGTGCCGAAACCCGACCCGGTTTCACAGAGGACTATGGAACGCCTGCGAAGCACGAGAGCAGCTAGACAGCGACACAGCACCAAGATCATCAATGCCGCTGATGAGCATCTAGCCTCCAATGAATTCGACTTGGCGGGGCTTTGCAGCATTCTTCAGCGCCTCGAGAAAAGCCCCGACGAGCTCGCCAAGGCTAATGAAGCACTGCACGGCCACATGACGAATGACGAGGTGCTGGCGGACATGGACTTGGTGCTAGAGTACGAGGACCGAACTGCAGGGAGCGTTGGCCTCCTTAAACATCACATCCAGAAGCTGGCTGTCCAAACATCAGGGCCAGCCAGGTTCAACGGTGAGTTGCCAACCGACTCTTCTCTGGCGCGTCAAGCAGCCCCGTCAGATATTTCCGCCGGCACAGGAGCAAGGCTTCCTAAGCTAGACCTAATGAGATTCGATGGGTCCCCCACAAAATAACGACCATTTTGGGACCTCCTTCGACACTCCGTACACGAGTACCCGCATCTTAATAACGTCGATCAGTTTCACTATGGCTGATGGCTCTTCTCGACGGCCCTGCGGCAAAGGCTATTGTAGGCATACTCACAACCGACAACAGTTATGAGGACGCCGTTTCTATACTTAAAGAGCAGTTCAGAGATGTGCACATGATTGAGCATAGGCATCTCGAAAATCCTCGCACTCTACGTCACTACGTTGGCGAACGCTAGTGCCCAGAGAAGCCTTTACGACTTCGTTCAAGTCAACATAAGAGGGCTCAAAGGCCTCGGCGTCTAGGAATCCTGCCACTCTGCCATGATGTGCGAGGTGCTAATGAAAGCGATTCCACAGAACATAATGGTGGAATATCGCCGACGACGGCGACTTGAAGCGTCAAATGCGAACCCGCCGAGCTCGGAAGAAGAACTTCGACAGTTGCTCAAGTACCTACGCATCAAGGTCGAGTGCAGAGAGCTCACCAGCTACCAGCGACGAGTTACTTCTACCAGGGATCAGCAGACTTCCGGCAGCCGTGAGAATTAGCCGACAACATCAGCTGCAGTCCTTTATAACAGTGCCGTTAAGAAGGAGGAGGCTTGTCTTTTCTGCCAGAAGTCACACTCAACGCTGGACGGCGACGCATAACTTCCCGACTCGGAAAAAAAGTGTCCTTTCTTGACGACTGGGTGCTGCTTCAGATGTACCACAAAAGGACATCGAGCAAGAGACTGTCGACAGAAGGTGAGCTGCTCACATTGTCATGGAAGACACACTTCTTCGATGTGCTCTAGACAGGCTAGTAAAGCTCTTCAAATAATGATGCCACCAAAACACGCTACGAGCAGTACCTCCATGTACATATACGCTGTGTCAGATAGCAATAGGAGCCTTGATACTATACTACTGTAAACATTCAGAGGAATGATAAATGGCGCAAAGGGTTCCTGCTTTACAAGAGGCGTTCTGGATAATGGTAGCCAGCGCTCTTTTATCAAAGAAGACATTTCTCAGAAAATTGAACCTAAAGGTGCTGGGAGAAATCGTTATTACCGTCGACGTGTTTGGAACCAAACATTGTGGTCGATGTACACGTCGAAGACTAGTTCAAATAACTTTGCAAAGCCAGTACGATGATGTTCAGCATGTCATTGAAGCCATTGAAATAGGACAAATCTGTGAAGCCATTGTTGAGGTACCCCAAAGTCATGAATTCATCAAAGGGTTTTAGAATTGTGGTCAATGAGTGGTTGATGCTCTTTTCTTTTCCCACATAGCTCAAGAACAAGGCATCAGCCTATTGATTAGCTCAGACCAATTGTGGAAAGTCCTTTGCAGAGACGTCAGTTGGCATGGCGACCAGCTAGGTCTCCTTTTATTGAAACAGCACTGGGTTGGACATTCCAAGGACCATTAAGCGATGAAACCATTCATCCACGCACAAATGCGAACGTTCGTGTACTTCGGACGGATTGCTGTATGAACGATGAACAGATGCAGGAACGTGCAGGCTCTAATCTGAGAAAGTTTTTGCAACTAGAAAGCTTAGAGACCACTAATGCAGATGTACCATCCTCTCACGATGAAACGGTTTGCAATGCTTTCAATGGAACCATTGAGTTGCGCGATCAAAGATGCAAAATGTACATGCGTTTGAAGGTCCTACC
Source organism: Rhipicephalus microplus (assembly GCF_043290135.1). NCBI lineage: Eukaryota > Metazoa > Arthropoda > Arachnida > Ixodida > Ixodidae > Rhipicephalus > Rhipicephalus microplus. The sequence continues at coordinate 265,399,083 of NC_134700.1, forward strand.
AACAGACCTGCACAATTATCGTACGGAAGTGTTTAAACGGCTATACGCTTGGACAGACAACGCCGGGGGCATAGTTTCCCGAGACATGTCAAAAAAGTCGCTTGCAGACAGGGAGAATTGGTGGCAAAGACCAGTTTGGCTTGCAAAAAATGAAGAATGTTTCAAACACTTGACCGCCAATCCGAGTGATGTTGAAGACGATGTGAAAGAAAATGCAAAAGTAGACACCGTTACCCCAAAAACGATTCGGCCTTGAATTGGCAGTCTTCCAAGTTTGGCGAGAGATCTACCCAAGGCGTCAACAATTCGGGATTTGCACCCATTTCTTGTAGAAGAGCATGGATTGCTGAGAATTCAAACAAGGCTTCGGAATGTCGAGTACCACGAGGGCATGAAATACCCAATTCTGCTTCCCCGTGACCACATCATCACTGAACTCATCGCCACCGGCTTACACCAGAGGCTTCTGCACGCAAGAGTCCCAACAACCGTCCCAGAACTTCGAGAGCTCTTCTGGGTGACGAAATCATACTTCGTGCTATTTACTTGCGCGGTAGTATGCGCTGTTCATCGAGAGCTTGTTTTACGCTCAACAGCAGACAAGTTTCTTAAAAGCCATCCGGCGTTTAACAGCACGTCGTGAATTCCCTTCGGTGATTTACTCTGACAATGCATTGTGCTTTAAACATCAACGTTTTAAGCATGCTTCTCGTGAACTTCGTGCTGTGTATGACACTATTAGGGGAAGTGAGGTCGGCGATTATCTGTCTGCTCATAGCATCACGTGGAATTTCTCTGCTGACCGTGCTCCTTGGTGGGGCAGATTTTGGGAGCGTATGGTGAGGTCAACGAAAGACAACTTGAGAAAAGCTCTAGGAAGGTCTCTTCTAGATTATGGTCAAATGAGCATGGTCCTAGCGGGAATTGAAGCGATCATAAATAGTAGACCACTGACGTACTTGTATTCTGCACCAGGGGAACCAGAAGTCTTAACACCAGCCCATTTCTTACATGGCAAGCAGTTGAGGGCGCTCCGCGACTTGCAAACTGCAGACGTGGTGCCCAGCTCCCATACAGAGCTTCTTAAAACTGGGATACAGCGACAAAAGCTACAGAAAGACTTCTGGAATTGCTGGTATAAAGAATATTTAATACTCCTTAGAAGCGCTCATAATAGGCCAGTGATGGACACTACTAGTATTGCGTAAGACAATATAGTGATAGTGCACGATGATGCCCTGCCCAAGTTGTGTTCGAAACTCTCGCGGGCTCTGAAGAACATTACGGGACACGACGGCATTGCTCGTGCATGTCGTCTAAAGCTAGCAAATGGCAAAATTGTAACGCAGCCTATTCATCATTTGTGTTTCTTAGAAATGCGCCCGCAGCATTTCGTGTACCGGTAGTGTTAAAAACAGTGGACATAGGCGCAGGAGAGGAAGACGAGAGAGGCGCGTGGCAGGGGGTTCTTGGATCTACAACGCAATAAATGAACATCAAGACGCTCTGCTCTTCATATGCAGGCGTATTAGTCCTTTGAGCTTGGTTTTCCACGAAAGAGGTCTTGGGATTTTACACGCTTCATAGGCTTTAAAAACACGCCTTTTATATCTAACATAATTCTATCACAACATTCTTTGTTAAGTGCAGTAACACATGATCGTGACATCCACAATTACTTTAACGCGTAGTTTTAAGTGTCCGTCCCATTCGACATTCTTCCAATAGGAAAAATGCAATTTTACTAATGCTTTATTAACACAACCCCAGGTGGCCAACTTACTCTAGGCATCGGCCTTGCAGTGTCCATCTACATCCTTCCACATCAAACATAGCCCAGTGGCACCCGCCAGCTTTGCCTGGCTGTAATTCGGCATTCCCCACTTACGCTTGCCCCGCAAAAAAACGCGGCCAGCCAACAAGGAACACACAATGCGTGCTGCATTTCCCTCTGGTCGGGCACTCGTGTTCAATAAGTCCAAAACGCTGTGAGTAGGCAACCTTAGCTTCTTCCTTTGTGACCTCAGCCGAAGTTCGGCTACCAATGAGTCACGTTCTTCTGGCTGTCACACCATTTTATCTGGTTCCCGTTTTCACTATTAGCCACAACAGCTACCACAAGCATCTATGATTACAAGAATTTGTTTAATCATTAGTGATGGACGTTAGTCGTCGGGATAGAGGTCTACCACCATGCATCAACGTAGATGCATCCACGTTAAACCATGCTATAGCTGTGAAACACCAATAGACATTGTGCAAGCTCTCCTGTATCAGGGTACAGTGAATATTAAACTACTTTTGCAAGGACACGTTTTACTTTCACGTTATGCCGATTCCTATGATGGAGGGATAAGGCATGTTTTTTTACATATGTATGTAGTACTGCACCATGTTTAGGTTGAGAGTGTAGTAACGTCATTTCTCTCATGAGGGTGGCCGTGCAAACATTAGTGTCTTACTGCTCGTTCTTGCATGGCTAATGGAGTCAAACCTGTTGTTCCACGAATAACGCAGTGTCTTCTAATATCTTGCATTAAATGCAAATTAATTTGTGGTAAAGAACACATACAGTGCAATAACTAACTCTAGCCTTTGTTTCATCGCTTGCTGTCAGTCAAATTGAAGTATAAACAATGAAGCAGATTTACTTGTGTCTTTAATGTTACATTTGAGCTGACCAGTACAGCACCTTCATAAGAAATCTGTCACATACACAGCATGTTCTGAACATTTCTATTTCATAAATACATACTACACAAAGCACAAGGCTCTTCCTGGTGCACAAACACTCAATTCGACTAATACTAGAAAGATTCATAATTCCCCAGTTCTTTCCTTCAGTCATCACTTTCTGGCAGGAGTCACTCAGGTCACATGTAATCAGGTCCACTTTCTGTCAGCCACAAGACAAGTAATCCACAGGAGGTTTCTTTCCACCTGCGCTTCACACCGTTTGACAAGAACCAGCACACAATATTTTCACAAGTCAAAGCTTCAAGGAACGAAAAAGCCAAACTCGTTTACCCTGTCACAATTCGTTCCTTTGAGAGCAGCAATCGGTGGTGCTGCCAGCAGTGCCACATCACAATCTCACAGTCACTTCCCCCCCCCCCCCCCCCCCCAAAAAAAACTAAACGTGCTTCAACAAAAATCGGTTCTAAAAAAACTACATGACTTTGGGATCAAGCATATATGTATGAAGCATCTGACAGGAGTGCATCAGATGCAAGTTTGTCTAAGGTCCTGCTTTGTTAGAAGTGGCACATTAGAGCTTTGAAGAAGAGGAAAAAAAGGTATTTATAAAAACTCTGGTATAGTTGGCAACGTTAGCAGGTCCGTGCTAGTACTCAAGGTGGAGCGGAGCTCGGCTGTTGCGAAGGGGGAACAAGCTGATCCAAGGCTGCATGCAAGGCTGTAACTTTGTCATGGTCGGGGCCCAACTTGCCCGCCAGATCATCAATGGCTGCATGCAGTGCTTGCAGTCGAGCACCAACTTCCTCGGGTCCGACTGCAGCAGGTGTTGCCGTTGGGAGATCCCCGTAGAAGCTGCCAGGAGATGCAAACACGGGAGCCGGCTGGAGTGCATGTAGTGAGAAAGGCTTATGCTCTGATGACGGCACCTCTTGCGTCACAATAGGGGCAGGGTAGTAGACGGTGGTCTGGAGTACTTCAACACTGCGTGCATTTTCCGGCGAACCAGGCAGCCCCTGGTACTTGTGTCCCGAGAGGTCCTGGAACCGGTCCCGTTCTGCCTCCACTCCATCTGCCTCCGCTTGTTCTCCCTCCGTTTCACCGTCCTCTTCTCCTTCCTCCTCTTCTCCATCCTCATCACCGGAACCTTCACCACATTTTTTGAGCTGCTTTGGTGTGTTTTTTCTACGTTTAGCCACGTTGCGGTTGGGGCTTTGCGGGGTGATGACTACAGACACGGCTTCAGCAGGGATGATTGCTGGACCATGCTTCTCCTTGAGGTGCCGCACCAAGTTCCCACGAAGTGTAAATGTGCTGCTGCAGTCCGGACAGCGGTGGGGCTTGCTTGTCTGGTGGATTGCCATGTGTGCGCGCAGGTTGTGGGCTCGTGCCAAGCCCTTGCCACATATGCTGCACGAGTACGGCTTCACGTCGGCATGCGACACCAGATGCATCTTGAGTGTCTGGGGTTGCGAGAACCGCTTCCCACAACGTTCACATCCGAACCTACGCTGGGCTTCGTGTATAAGGACATGCCTCTCCATGTTGGCCTTAAGAGAGAAGGCCCTGCCACACACGGGGCATGGAAACGGTTTCACAGGGCTGTGAGTGACAAGATGATTGCGGAGGTGGTGCTCCTTCATGAAGCGCATGCCACAGTCAGGGCATGCAAAACGGCGCACCTGCGTATGCACCAGCATGTGGTCCCGCAGCTGACTCGGATACTGGAATAGCCGCTCGCACACTTCACACTGGAGTCTGTGAGCCGGAGGGGCGGGAGCACCTGTGCTTGTACGCAGCAGAGGTGGCGGGTGATGCTTGGCAACATGTGCGGAGAGGTCACTCGGAAACGCAAAGCGACGGCCGCAGATAGCACAGGGTAGGCAGCTGCCGCCATGAGTCACCAGGTGTCTCTTCAGGTGGGTCACCTGCAAAGGCACAAGTGCTTTATAGGAATGCGAAACAAAAGCAATGGGAGGGATCTACTGAACTTTGCTGTATTTACAATATTAGCAATTTTGGACATGAAGAATTTGTTTGCACAAACATACAGTTACAACATTAATGATGGTCATTCATGTAGGGATGTTGTAGCCAGAAATTTTTATTAAGAGAGGGAGTTGTTCCAACCCCCTCTTATGTATGTTGGTGCGTGCACACACACACACACACACACACACACACACACACACACACACACACACACACACACACACACACACACACACACACACACACACACACACACACACACACACACACACACACACACACACACACACACACACACACACACACACACACACACACACACACACACACACACACGAAGCCCTTGAACAGAGAATGTTGCTGAGACACACGTTTCGATAAGTGGACCTGCCATAATTCTAATTGCATGGTAGCAAGCAGCAGTGAAATCATTGTAAGCAAAGGTGTCCTTGTTTAGTACTGGTTTCAGTTATGCCCACAATTTCTGTGATGAACACATCAGCATTTTCCCACAATGTTGAGAAGCACCAGTAGTGAGCAAAGGAGAAAAAAGCAGGAGAATTTCCAGCAGTGTTGGTGGACCTGTAGTGATCGCACTGGGACCAACTTCAGCATCAGGAAAAGTGCCTCAGCAACTGCAATGGTGTGGTCCCACCATTGTACACCTAGCAGATTTTGCTTCTGAATGAATAAAACATTTATTGCAGAGAATGGTACACTGTAATTAGTCTAAGAGAGAATTGGGCAGGTCCCTATTCTGGGACTCGATAGGACTGAAAGAGTACATTACGCAGAAGGTTTACACAAGCATCTTTGATTGATGTTAGGTTACAACTTCAGAAGATTGCAGAGTTCTGTCTATTGTCCTTACGCAGGGGGTTAAAATGTAGATTATGGACAATTAATGATGTTCTCTGCCAAGTTATCCATCAATCACACAAACTGTGCTGTCAGTGCAGAGTTCAATGAAGCAACAAGCAGCATTTCATTCGACATTACCAGTTGTGCCTCATTCAAGTAAACTTGCCACACCTGCGAATTGCTGAACTAAAAGTTGGGGTCCTGACACGTGTACAAAGGTAGCCTTCAATGTCAGTACACACAGAGAGATGAGAGAACCTGTCATCTGGTATCTGAAATGGGGCGCACTTGGTAGCATGGCTGATTTTGTAAGCACTAACGACTGCCGAAACTCTAGCAGCAGGCCTGTCGAAATTCCAAGATTTCCTTTTGTTACTAGGTATAGCAGCATGAAATGAGGAGCCTGCAGCTAATTCAGGAACACTATCACGACACTATGAGAGAGAATATTTACATACGCATTTTTTTTTTACGTTTACCGATTCAAACGCTCCACAACATCTGTGATTCAAATGCAGTTAGTATCAAGGTGATTCAGCTGTTACGTTGACGCGCTACTGTCAACTTTACAGCCTTTTTTTTTTTGTTGCCAACCCAGGCAACACAAAAATAAGGCAGCTACACACAAGAGAGTCCATGTATGCGATGGCGAAGTTTCACAGACAGCGCAGCTGATAGCGTCTCACCTGCAGAAAGCTGTGGTCACAGTGCGGGCACCGATGCGGCCGCCTGCCTTCGTGGATGAGGAGGTGCGTGTTCAGGTGTGCCTGCTGTTTGAACGCCTTGTGGCACACTTGGCACTCGAACCTCTTCACGCCAGAGTGGCAGAGCAAGTGCGTCTGCAGGTGGTGCTTCTGCGCGAACAACTTGCAGCAGACCTCGCACTTCCACGACCGGCCTTCCGCCTGCGAAGGCACGACGGCAACCACCACGGACGACGCATCTTCCTTCAGCTGGCAGTAGGGATCGTTACAATAGCGCGGCGCTACCACCACTGCGCCTCCAGAGTCCGTACTCGAGTACGAGTCAGCCGTGAGCTCGGCGCCTCGCTGTGGGACGCCGCAGAGCGCTTTCAGCTTGGGATCGTCGCCGCTGCTTCCGTCGGCGTCGACAGGAGCCGAGTTCGCCGCAGCACTTGTAGGGACGACGGGAGTACAACAGCCGCTCCCGTTGCCACTCGCCGCTGTTCCATTCGGTCCGGCATCTTCTGGTTTCACGACACCGTCGGGACCACCGTTGAAATCTCGCACTACTGCAGCCGCGGACGCAGCTGAGGGGGCCGCGACGCACACGGAGATGCCGTTCTCCGCTGCCGGCTCCGACGGACACAGCATAATGCGGTCACATTTGCCGGCAGGCGGAGGCGAGCCACGAAAAGCAGTTAGAAAGCAGCAGAAAACAGTCGATAACCGATCACCAGCGGCACTGCGTCCCGGGCGAAGCGGCCACCAGCGCCCTACGAGAACGTCGACTACTTCTTCCGTAGAACTGATGGCGTCCAGATCATGGAGTGTGGCGTTTAGAGGGGTAACTTCGCTGCCTAAAGAGATGACGAGGAATGTTGGAAGTCCTTCACGGTAGCGCACAAGCGCGTGGCCTCGCAGTGACTCGTAATCGAACGCTTAGCTTGCGTGTTTGCATCGACTGTTCCGAACAGTTACTTGTCGCCATAGTGGAACTGGTGAAACTGACCATCGTCGCCGACGCCAACGCCGTCACCTGTACGGACAGTGGCTTATACATTTCCTTTTCTTCGGCTAATAAGCATTTCGTTCCAAAAGCACATTAAAGAAATGTTAATTTGGTAGAATTCAGCCAATCATTTGGCCTATGAAACCTCAAGCAGTACCTCAAGACAACGTTTTTGGTAGAGCGTGTGGTAAGGTACGTCCAACAAAACAATATAACTTTGTTTTGGTACGCACTTAAAGTCAATTGAATGATTTATTTATTTACATACACTTTTATACAAAAGTGATAATAATTTGGGCCCGTGTTTTCTTATTTCTAGAAAGACAGCGCTAATGCTCGCAGCGCCTCATAGTTTACCGCGGCTTTTAACTTGTATGTTTATTTTTTGCGGCCGATCCAGGCTGCCTCCGAGTTGTTGTGCTTCGCTGTGCGGCACAAAAATGTTGAATATGCTTCAATCGTATGCTGCGTTGAATGTGCCGCTGCGCTAGTTTATTGCGCTGCTCTTCGAATACTGTGTTTTAGCGGGCCGCCGTGCTTTAGCCGTCAACCGCACCTATGACGTCGAGGAGCTATCGGCTGCGTAACCCAAGCCATCAGTATTGAGGTAATTACTCGACTTCAATTTACGGTATTGACTAGCGAGTTTTGGCTCCCCACAAACTATTTTCACTTTAGAATAGCGCTGTGCTGCAGCTTTTGGAATTGCTGGAGAGATGCTCTACCTGGGCTACCGCCAGCCGCGACCCGAAACGTTCACCGATTGTCTTCTTTTGTTATTCCGCGCATCTTTAGGGCGTTCTTGAAGTTCTGTTCAATGGGCGCGTGTTCCCAAACGCATATGTTGTCAAATTTATTTCTTCATTCTGAATGATACACGTGCTTCACCGACGTTTGTATTCTCAAGGAGGCGAATATATGTGCCCGTCTCAGTCACTCTGCAAAATACATGCAGATGACCTCATCGTTCTGCCATGATGTGCGCTTCATTTCCATGTACTCGTTAAACTCAAAGTGGGTTAAATATTCCCTCATAGGCCCATACTGCCGACAAATTCGTCATCGGAAAGCTTGCGTTGTGGAAGCGCGAAGCGAAATCGAACGCGGAACTGATAAAACGACCTTTCTAGGTTAGTTCCGTGCCACTTATCTCAAGCAGGTGCAATCGCATATTTCAAAAAAAAAAAAAAAAGCCCTGAAATTCACTTTGTTGGGAGATTACGTACGATTGATGGCGCTGGTTCTTGAAGTACTGATTCGGGCTGTTTGATCATTTCGAATAAGCTGTCAAATTACTTGGACAGCCTAATTATGATTACATCATGGCTAGATGGTTTTTTTTACACCTCTAGCTTGTTGCTCAGAACGGAAAAATCGGAATTCATCTTTGTTGCGCTCAAAAGCTCTTGCATTCTGGTGCGTTTTTACACTACATTTTATTGCGCTAACTGTAATTTCAGATCACTGATATTGATATTTAATAGTGTAAATAAGTATTCTATACTTTCGGAGTTGTAACCTTAACTGGAAGGAAGTGTTTGCTGCTAACAAATATTTAAGTTTTGTCAAGAGTACTGATAGTTCAATGAGTTGATTGTTCATGATAAGGCAGTTACCAGCAATTTGCCAGTTACCGGGGTGCACAAGTTACCAGCAAGTCCTGTAAGTTTCAGACTGTACAAAAAAAAAGAAAAAGAAGCAAGCTTACTAAGCTATGCAGGGCACAGGTTATCGATTGGAGATAGCTCGAAACCTGCACCTACTGTGACCCGTTTTTGTATCAGAATGTATCAGGAGGTTTATCACACCAGCACTTGAGCAGTCTGTGAGTATAATACCACTGCACTAAATCACATGTTCTAGATTGCAAAGCAAGCACTAAAGTTATTATTCTCAATGCTTTATTGGTTAAGTGGGAAGCCAGTTTGCGCAGCTTAAAACTTGTCAACCAACTCTGGGGCTGTCCACGAAATGGCAAGCAGGTGAAACCTCAACTTCAGAAAAGTTTGTGTCTGTTGCTTGATCAACAATAGGCAGAATACATGGCACAGAAACAAATATAGGACACAGGTCCCTTCGTCACACCTGGATGTCCCTATAGAGACTCGAGTGTGAGTCTCCATAGCCTGCAGCATAATCAGTATACTTAAAAATTCCGAGAAAGTGCCCCTTTTCCCCAACGAAGTCAATATTGCCAGCAAAGAGGGGGGGGGGGGGAGGGTGCGCTATCTCGGAACGGCACCAAAATTCAAGAAGCCGGCAAAATTTTCACACCAGAAAAAAATGCAGTGCGCATGAGTCAAAATTTCATTACAGTGAAGCTTATTTAGGCCCAGGATTTGTTGTAGCTTTTAATTGCTTTCAAAAACCATCGAAAGACTCTTTTTAGTCAGTTGCAAACGACAGGCCGCAGCATTCCACTTGAAGTCCTCCGCGATCTTTTGGCACCACAGCTCCAACATAGGCCAATCCGCTGTGCAAGTCGTTGTCCTTCGAGCCATCGAGCGCAATGCCAATGCCCCATCCCTTGAAAGACCATGCCATTGTCTCCTCAGGTACAGCGGCCCGTGCCTTTACAAGAAAATCAAGGAAATGTTGCCGCAACATTTTTCAAGCTTCTTTTCGGTGTTCGTGCTTCCTCACGCATATGCTGCTCCCACAAACGTCGCAAGGTGGACTTGAATGGCTTATTGCAATACACGTCAACAGGCTGCAGGATGCTCGTGCATCCTGCAGGCACATCGGTGTCGTACTCTTCGAAGACATTTGTGGCGGCTTGTGTCTTATGGATGGGCACCCGGTCCAACACTACTAAGGTTGAACATTGTCAACACTTGGGGCCGAGACTTTCGACAGCCATTCTTGCATTTTCTCCGATGTCATGCAGCCGTTTCTTTTTGGTGGTGAGACGAGCATTTTCTACAAATGGGAAAAAAAGTCAGCATTGTGATAAAATGACAACGGTTATCACAATGCCACCATTAAAAAAAATGAAATAATTCTCACCTGGTAAGCGAAGGCTCACAAGGGCCCTGGCTAAAATTTTTCCGCTTTGCTCCTTTAAGATAATGAAAGCTGGGAGCTTGTGGCCGGTGGCGCAAGCAGCTAGCAAACGGTGAAGCCGTGCTGGGCACATCCAGTGTTCGCAATCTGTATGGTGCTTTCGCCGACCACATTGTTTATCCTATTGGTGGGGTTGTCTATTCACACGATCGTCTGATCCATGTGGGCCATGTTATATAAGGTGTAGCTGTTGCGACGTTGCAACAGCGACGTTGCTACAGCTACATGGTGTCTCTCATAATAATATGGTGGTTTTGGGACATTGAACTCCACATATTAATCATTAATATTTAAGTATCAGTTTTATTTAAAAGCTATTGTAACTGTTAACAAAGCACCACCTTGAATGCTATAGGCACTGCTATATTTTTGAAGGCTCCTGTGGCTTCTCAGTTTAAATAATTGTACTACTTTTGTGGGTAAAAGGTAGTTATAATGTGCCCTTGTACCTTGTGAATATTTCTTTCAAATATAATGTTTTGGAATTCTTGGGCTGTCTTGAAGTCTGTCACCTTACTAGTCTAGGCATGCTTTGAAGATTGTTGCCTTACTATTTGAGTAGTATTTGATTCGTAATTATATTCAATATGGTGTCATCACTATTGGATTCATATTTGATTCGGTTCTCAAATTCACTATTCAAGCACCCCTAGTTGAAAGACAAACAATGCAATGGAGCATAGTACCAGAGATTGACATTGTCCAGCCTGCATGACGAACTGGATTTCTATGCAGTGGTTTTGGTGTGGGTGTTCTCTTCATTTGATTGGCGAAACAAGGTGACAGTATAACGGAAAATAGGGAGAGGAGAGACATAGAAATGGTAACCACATAAATGTGGTAAATAACCATGCTATTTTGTGAATATTCTTGTGTTCAATAATTTTCTTCATAGCATGCATTCCATACTTGCCCATTATACACAGTTGCTGTACTTACATGAAATTAAATTACTACAATGATCATTGTGAGTTTAGTCATGCTGTGATGAAGAGTGTGAGACCAAAGGCATGATTCATTAGCCATGGCGAGCTCATTTTTCTGGCTACAAAATGCATGTACAATTTGACATAGGTGCCCAACGAAGAACACCAGATGGTATAAGAGAATCCCAAGTTCCACACCATCGCACACCTCATAAACTTAACTTGCCTTTTGCGTGTGCGATCTCTCGAATTCATATCTTTTCTTAAATTGATGCTACACTATCAGAAAGGTGTTTGTCAACAGATGCATCTTAGTTTTCTTGAAGTTGAGAAAAGCACTTCAATATTGTGTTTATTTCCCAGCTTCTTTCACCTGTAGGAAGTTGTGTGCACATAAGAAAAAACAGCTACACTTCTCTTTATTTTTGGCTTTACTTTAGAAGCTTCGCTTATAAGGCCTGTGACAGTATACCCAGTGCATTGTCCTTTCAGGAGAGCTTAGACAGTCTTCCACAGAAAAAAAAAACATTCTATAAAACCATTGAAAAAGAAAAGCCACACTTCATTTCATTGGATATACACAATTTGGCAAGCAACTATTGAGCTTCATTCAAGAAAACATGGTCATTTTTGTCGCTAGAAAAAAAAAAGGATGCTTGCATGTAACTGGAAAACTTGAAAAGCGTCTTGCAGTGCCTTAAACAGCTGTTTAAGACATGGAATACCAACCAGGCTGCTCTCACACCTTGCTTCATGCAATGCAGCGGACTTATAAAAAGCATGGACTGTTGTAGTTTACATAGAACTGTTGTTACAGGTTGAAAGAGGAGTACAAAACAAAGTGCTTACTTGATTAGTAATAAGATGGACATGCATTTTGTTTGTGTCCAACTCGTTTATTCACCAAGCATTCGAGAAGCTAATCATAGAAACAAGCTGGCAGCCATTCTCCAAAACTTCTGTTAATTTTATTTACCACTTAAGCACTAATTATTTTGTTTTCTGCAAACTATTTCAGACACTTGATTGCGCTGCCTCCTCAAGTGTGAAGCACATTTGCTGTTGAGTAGCCACGCCATAGCGTACCTGCCAAAATGAGGGCCACATTTGCTGCGGTGCTTCTGTCCTGGGCCATTATTGTCGTGGCCAGCGCAAGCCATCGGGCACCTTGGGCAGGTAAGGAGTGTTGCCAGTTCGCTCGTGGTGATGAGCTGCTATATGCAACATGCCTACCTCAAAGTGACTTTGAAAAGAGGAAAAATGAAGAAATAAGCGCTGTTTCGTTACTGCCTCTCTCGATGAGGGCACCTCCACGGTTCAGCACAAGAAATGGGGGAATCGGAATTAAAGAGACAGAAGAAAGGGGGTAAAAGAAGGGTAGTGAAAGGCATTTGATCGCTCGTCTCGCGCACGCACGTAAGAAACCAAACGCAGCACATGCAATCCGTGGAAAGACCGCCGAGAAACCGGAGGTGAAGTGATGCGCCCGCAAAGGGGGGAAAAAAAAAGAGAAAAAAACCCACTGGACAAGTGGAAAAAAGTAAGGACGCTCCCCGTCTGAGAGAGAGGGGAAAGAGTGACTGCTCCGCCTACCTCTTTCAGTAGTTGTAACAGATCATTGGCATTCACCAATTTTTTTAATAAGCATGCTGTTATAATGGCCTAGTTTAATCTAAAACAGCAGGTAACATGCTGTTTCTGCTGCGTTGTTGTGCAATGTCGAATCGTAAGCATTCATGCAAGGGTATGTAGATATATTGTTTGTGAACAGTACAACCTCTAAGCACGTAGCATAAGCAGATTTTAACTGGTTTAGCACCTTTTAAGGTGATACTAGCTCTGTTTTATAGTCCGGCAGATCTATGCAAGCCTGCACCAATCACATGCGGTAGACTGACATCACAAGCGGTAGTGTTGATAAATTTTCTATTGGAGTACATCATTGAGTACACGAACAGGACTGTTTCTTTGGTTGGGGAGGCAATCGGTTGCCATGCTTTGGTCATCTTCATGAGTCCTCTACTGCCATTTTAAAGGGACCCTCACCAGGTCACATAACAAATTGTAGTTAGCCATCTGAAGGTGTTGCATGCTCAATGATGAGCATTATCCCACAAGAATTTTTCAAATTGGTTTTTTATAAGCTGAGAAAACCATTGTATGTTAAAGCGGCGTGAGAACATCGGTAATGAAACGAGTTTGAAACCCTTGTGTAGCCTTTGCTAGCCAAATCCTTTTGCTACCCTCTTGTGCACGGGAGTTGGAGGATGACATGACGCACACGCATTCACACGTCGTACACACAAGGTCACATGCGCATGACGTGCCTGAACCAGCCCGAGCCCCTGAACACGTGAGCAGCGTTGTGACACTGGCGGTATCATGAGCCAGTGTGGCATGTATATTTAGGTAGATGTGAGAAAATAAATTAGCCTGATGAACGCTGCTATGCAATAGAAAATTAGTTTTGTTGCCAGGGCTGGCGTCTGCATGACACGCTGACCGCAAGAACATGAATGCATGTGAAGCGGAAGCAGATTATTGCCATATCTTGCTGTGAGTCGCATTAAAATAAGGAAAAAATACGAACACATTTTATTTGTGTGTCTTATTTGTCTCGAATTTCATTCATTTACTCAAGCAACAAATTATGTTAACTACACATGTTGCTTCAAATAATTATGACAGCGTCACGTGCTCCTGTAGTCAAAGTCAGAGCACAGATGTCTATATTGAGGAGCGACGTCAAACCATTGACAACTATGTAGGGCGATTCCTTGTTGTATGTCATCCCCTCCTTCTTTGGGTGTGCTCCCACAAAACGAAGGGCTAGCATTGCGAATTTCGGCAGACAAGATCATGAACACCCAGTGTGTTCATTTGTGCTTGTAAAACATGGTAAGAGGCTCTTTAAGTTGTAGTATCCTGCTGTATCTTCACAGTGCACCCATGTGCTCCTGCACTGCTGACCTCAAAGGCACACTGGTCGTAAGGTGTGTAACATGACGAACACAAGCGGCAATGACAAAACAAACAAAACTTTTCATTGGATTTTTCTGTCAACATGCACTGGCTTTTGGGTTACTTCATAAGGAGTTAGGCTAGATATATTAATACATGGTTATAGCAGCAGCCTCCAATGCCCATTGGTTATCAGTGTTCTCAGGGTCATTTTTCAAAATGCCGGTTCCAGCTCATTTAGCTTTGGCTTGGAACTTGTTGCCCTCTCTCCAGAAGCTTCTTTGGGCATTGCCGGCAGCTCTATTCAATACCAGTTCCTTAGGAACTTGCCGGTGTTCATGACAGTGGTGGGGTTGTCGAGGCGAGGTACATCCGTGGGTCTTGCTGTTGGAGAAGCAAGGGAATTTCACAGTTTTCCCCACTAAACATAAAAGGGAAATGAGGAGGTCTGCATTGAATGTGTGTCGTTTTCAGTTGTAGTAAATGTTGTATGTGACCTAACAGTGCTGCTAAACTCATCGTGAAAGTTTCAAAACTTGTTGCAAATGTTTTGCTCCCTGAGTGCTATAATCGAAAATTCATTATGATATTTTAAGCCAAGCCCTGTTAAGGACAAGCAGAATAATCCACTTGTAAGGTTTTTATGGTTTTACAGTATCCTCCCACAGGCAGCTATGTATTTGGAGAAGAGGATGACATCATGCGATAGAAGCTTGAGGCAATTGTCAGTCAACAGCTCAAGCATGCTGCTTCGAGCACCACACATCAAATGACACACACTAACATAGCAAACTCCCACACAAGACATGCAGCTCAGGTAAATGAGGTCTGGCAAAGGCCAGTATGTTGGAGGTTGACGTGCATTTGTTACTAAACCTTCCCTGTAAACGGATTCCTTCCCTGCTGTTTTCTAGAGTTACAATATTTCTGTTTTTATTGCGATATTGCGGGAAGCAGTGTACTTCTCGCGAAATTTCAGTGCTTGCAAAAAAAAACCACGAGCAGCGTGAGGGGAGAAGACACAATGGCTTTAACGTGGGGATTTTTCAAAAAGAGAGGTTTTGAGCTTGGTGGGTTCTTGCTCCGTAGTAACCACTGACTAATACCGTATTTACTCGCATAATAGGCGCACTTTTTTTTTCAGAAAATCCGGCTCGAAGTTAGAGGTGCGCCAATTACGCGGCGTAAAATTTTCGAAAATTTTTTCAACTCGGTTCTCGCGCTTTAAATCTGCACACTTGTCAAGTAAAAGCCGACTTTATTGTTTACCAATTAATTCAGCATAAAACAAACATACCTACGTACCTTTTAATGAACAAGCGAGAGCCGTCAACTGCACACACACACACGTAAAATTTATTTACACAAAAGTCGTAGCTGTTCCTCCTTTTCCCTATTTGGAGTCTGAGTCGGAGATCACACATTCATCCTCGCCGAGCGGGGATTCGTTTTCGGTGTCCGAATCATCCGCACCCCACAACATGTCATC
Source organism: Rhipicephalus microplus (assembly GCF_043290135.1). NCBI lineage: Eukaryota > Metazoa > Arthropoda > Arachnida > Ixodida > Ixodidae > Rhipicephalus > Rhipicephalus microplus. The sequence continues at coordinate 265,414,761 of NC_134700.1, forward strand.
CTCACTCGCATCCAGCGCGTTCGAGATACCCGTCTTCTTGAAGCTTTTCCTGACGACTTCGTCGGAGATCGCCTGCCACGCTTCCACGATCCAAGCGCACAGCATTTCCACAGGCGGCCTCTTAATCTTACCACCTGGAGTCAGCTGATGTTGTCCTCCAGCCATCCAGGTGGTGTACAGCCTTCGAACATTGTCCTTGAAAGGTTTATTCAAGGACACGTCCAAAGGCTGCAGTATCGATGTGAGGCCGCCCGGAATCACTGCCAGATCTGTGCGCAGCTCCTTTAGCTCATCTCGTACGCGGTCTACTAGGTGCCCACGAAAACTGTCCAGGACAAGCATGGACGGCAACAACAGACCACCCGGCCGCCGACCCCAGACTGTTTTCACCCAATCCACCATGAGTTCCGCGCTCATCCAGCCTTTTTCCTGGACTCTGACGTAGATGCCTTGAGGGAATTTAGCCTTTGGGAGCGTCTTACGTTTAAAAATAACGTAAGGCGGTAGCTTACGCCCATCCGCTGTCACCGCCAGCATTACGGTGCATCATTGTTTATCAGCGCCAGACGTTCTGACGATGACGCTCCGTGCACCTTTCTCCTCCACTGTCGTGTTCCACGGCATATCAAAGCAAAGGGGGGTCTGATCAGCCTTGCCGATCTGGGACAAAATGAAGTCTTTCTGCTGTCGGAGCTTTATAACAAAACTGTGGAAGTCCACCACTTTGTCCTCATATGCTGCGGGCAAGCGCTGGCACAAGGTGGTCCGCCTTCGCAGTGCGAGGCCATGGCGCCGCATGAAACGAGTTGTCTATCCGGAGCTGGCTTTGAACTTTTTTGCTTCGATGCCCTGCGCTCGGGCTATTCTGCGCGCCTCAGTCTGCACAATATCCAACGACACAGCACAGCCGTCTTGTCGTAGCTCCCGTATATGCCGGACCAGTTGCTCTTCGACGTTCGGATACCTGCCGGTCTTGGCACCGCAGAAAGCCCGTCGTGTCTTCTTCGTCGCCTTAAGTTTTTTTTCTTGGTCCCTCCAGTACCGAATACTGGTTTCTCCAACGCCGAAATGCCTGCTTGCAGCTCGGTTGCCGTGCTCCAGCGCGTACTGCACTGCCTTCAGTTTAAACGCAGCCGTGTAGCTCGCGTACTTCCCCATGGTGGAACCAAAGTTCAATACACGACCACAACATACGCACACCGCTTGCAAAATGGCGTTTCTTTCTTTTTCTCTGATGGTGGTGATGGCGATCGAGCCCCCGGCGTTGTACACGTGACCTCCAAAAAGCGCGGCGATTTGGGGGGTATCAGTAATTGATGGATCAGCCGTTCTTTTTTTTTGCTCATGGACGCTTTTTTTTTCAAGTTTTGTTTCGACAAACACGTTGGTTAGGTCGTTGCACTTCGAATTTTTTTATTTGCTTTTTTTATTTGCCGCTCGCTTACCCACGGCAGTTCCGCTGCCGGCCCCGTCTGAGCAGGAATAAACAAGTTCTAACCGTTCGAGCTTGCCTATGCATTTTCACTACCGTTCCAGGAGTTGGTGTATAAGACGACAACAACCCTGGACATAACAGTGACGACGAGGAAGTAGATTTGGACCTGCACTACGCAACACTTTTGACGTGCAAGTCATGGCTAAGCACAGGCTCTAGAATCGGCTACCCAAACTCAACGGCTCATCATGGTCATCGTGGCTTGGACATCTACAATTCTACTTCAAGGCTAACAACATAAGTGATGCAGCAATGAAGAGAGCCAACCTGCTAACGCTGTGTGGGGAGAAGACATATAACACAGCCTGTGCCCTGATTCAGCCACGCACTCGCGCAACTGTCGACTACGACGATATCGTAGCTGCACTACAAAAGCACTACGATCCAAGGCCATCGTAGGTCTACAGCCAAGCCCGCTTCCAACGGCGAGACCAACTGGAAGGCGTAAAAGTGAGCCATTACGTGGCGGCTCTTAAAAAACTCGCTGCTGACTGCGATTTCGGCTCACCGACCTCAGTAACTTCAGCTACTGTACAGGAGGGAGGATTGACTACCACGCCTGCTAACACCGCTATGCTCCCCTTGGAAGTTATGTTGCGGGACCGTTTTGTGTGCGAACTGCGTGATGAAGGCCTACAACAACGCCTGTTCGCAGAGATGGGTCTTCCATTCTCCCAAGCGTACGACATCGCCCAGCGAGTGGAGAGCGCCGGTCACCAGCAGAGGGGTATCGGACGTAATGTTGAGCCAGTGCACCACACCAGTCAGCAGCCAGGTCATTCTTCTACCATAAACAACTCAAGGAAAAGAACAGTGCTGATGGTGATGCGACGACATGCACGAAGGTATGTCGATTCAAGACAACTGCGCAAATTTTGCCAAAAACGGGGACCCATCGAAAAGGCATGCATAACCAAGCGCAAACAGCCCAGGCCGAAGGGTTCAGCTCAACGTAACCACAATGTTGATGCTTGGCCAGACACAAGATAGCATAGCCAGAACATCACTAACGTTAACGGCTCGATACGAATTAAATGCCGTTGCAAATCTCGGCACGAGACTGAAGATAATGACAGAAATCGTGGTACACCATCGCCCCATCAAGTTCGAGGTGGATTCTGGAGCAGCATGCACGCTCATCACTGAGGGCACTTTTCGAACTACTTGGAGTGAGAACGTGCCAACTCTCCAGCAAGACGACACGCAGCTGAGAACGTGGTCAGGACATTCCCTTCCACTGCTGGTTGCGCCAATGAAGAGGTCTGCTACAACAGCCAGAGCCACCATCTGCAATTGCTAGCTGTCCATGGCTCCAGATCAAACCTTCTAGGCCAAAATTGATTTACCCCTCTTAGAGTGGTCATTGGTGGAGTTAACCATGCATCCACCTATCCGTCAGTAGAGCAGTTCCAAGAGAAGTACAAGGCAATTTTTTCTGAAGAAATACCAAGAAGCAACGAACCTCCAGTTACACTGGAGCTGCAAGAAGGTACAACGCCGAAATTTTTGAAAGGTAGATCAGTACCTTTTGCTTTACGAACGTCAGTCAAGAAAGAGCTTGACCAACTACAAGAGCAAGGGATCATCGAACCGATGCAACATTCAGAATGGGCTACACCACTCATTGTCATCGGAAAGAAGAACGGTACCCTACGCCTCTGTGGAGACTGCCAGAGCCCCGTAGGCCTGCCTAAAATGGCATCATCTTACCCACTGCCGACACCGGAAGAGATTTTCAGCATTTTTCGAGGTGGAAAAATCTTCAGCACCTTGGATTTGACACAAGCCTACCAGCAAATGAAGGTGAGCGAATCAACATCTGAACTGCTTGCGATAAGCACCAGTTAGGGTGTCTACAAAATGAAAAGGCTACCATTCAGCATCTTCCAGAAATTTATGGAGTCTACACTTAGCGGTATCCCTGGAGTTTGCATCTACTTAGATGATGTTATTGTCGGAGGCACTTCCAATGAAGAGCACACAGAATGTTTGGAGCTCATTCTTGAAAGTCTATCAAATGATAACTTGCGCATCAGCTAGGAAAAATGCGTTTTGGCGGTGCCTGAAGTGAAGTTTCTTGGACATCAGATTGATGCGCAGGGTATTCACCCCATTGAAGACAAAGTGCGAGCAATCACTGAAGCACGATCGCCTACTAACAAACAAGAATTGCAGTCATTCTTAGGGCTAATAACGTTCTATGACTGGTTCTTAGAACATCGAGCTACAGTGGCCAACGATCTATACGAGCTCCTGCAGAAAGAAGTCCCATGGACTTGGTCGCCACACCACCAAGGGCCATTCGTTGCCCTCAAGGAACTGCTACAGAAGTCTACTGTTCTGGGACATTATGATGAAAGGAGACCTCTACTGCTAGCCTATGACACATCACCATACGGAGTGGGAGCAGTCCTCTCCCAAGCTGACGACCAGGGTTGGGAAGCCCCGATCCCTTTCGCATCGCACACCCTATAACAGACAGAAAGGAATTATTCCCAGCTGGACAAAGAGGGACTTGCCATCATCTACGCAGCAGACCACTTTCGACAGTATATTACTGGCAGGAAAGTGGCCTTCATAACTGGTCACCGGCCCTTATTGAGTATTATGGGCCCCCAGAAACCAATGCCACAGACGTTGTCACCGTGAATGACATGATGGTGTATCAAGTTGTCCCAAACCACCCCTGGATTCCGAGAGAGCCTCCAAGCGGTACACAATGAACGGGTAGACGACCGGTTGGAAACGACTCCAGTCATTAAGACTCCTCCTCTTCCTCCTCCTCCGTCTCCTGCTCGACACAACGATCCGCCCCTCGCTTACCCACGGCACTTCGGCTGCCGCCCCCGTCTGAGCAGGAATAAACAAGTTTTAACCGTTCGAGGTTGCCTATGCCTTTTCACTACCGTTCCAGGAGTACGTCTATGCGACGACAACAACCTCGGACATAACAAAGAGAAAATTAAATGTGGGAAAGACATTAGTTATGTGTTTTAACAGAAGAACGCCCTTGGCATCTTCACTATACATTTAGGTAATTGTTTTAGTCATGTGCTTCCTACATGGAGTCGTTCTACGGTATATATTTTTTTGTCTGCTTGAATTACACCTGGGGGACACGGGAGTGCCTTTCCAAGTAGTAAGCGTGGCCTTATACATCATACCAAAATAGATGTGCAGGGAAATGTACCATATTAAAAATAAAAGAAGCTATGTTCGCTATTATTATGAACCCTACATGGGCGTCATCATAATAATGTTAGGGCCAGTGCTTCCAGGCGCCATCATGCTTTCTGGCACGGTCACGTTTTGCGGCAATGGACTAGATGCAGGGCTGTTGTCAGGCGTCCTGAACATGTACCCAGCGCCTCCACCAGTGTCACAATGCAGAAACAGTAGCAGTTGATTACAGCACAACTCACTTTAATTGTACCAGAACACTGGCTAAACTGATCGGATGAGAACCTCGTCTTTCTCTCTCGCTGTGCATGCTCTTCGTTGTTCTCTTGGTGCTGCATATCCAATGCGGCATTATTATGAGCATGCAAGACGGGTATAAGGAGGGGCTCAGAAATAATGAGAATTTTCTGACAAAACAAATTGACTATATTTTTATTTAATAAATGGATTTTCAATAAAACCTTTAGTTATCCCCAATGTACTGTCCAATAGCACTAATGCACTTGTGTAAATGTACATTCTTTTGTTAGAAACTCCTTGCAAATTCAGCCTCCTTGACTCCTGCTAGTGCTGTGATAACATTTTGTTTGACTTAGTCGACATTGGCAAAATGCTTGCCATTCACCTTTCCTTTCATCTGAAGGACCAAAATAGTGTATGCCAGAGCCAAGTCTGGCAAATATGGTGAGCTGGTCAATGTAGTCATCTGTTTTGAGACAGAAAAATGGCGAAATACAGAGCCGCGTCTCTGGTAGCTTTGCCATAATGCAGGAACGTCATGCTGGAACTTTAATATGCTGAACATTTTTGTGCTATACTTTTGCAGAACTATTTCAACAGCTCAAAAAAAAATTTTTTTTTGAGGGTGTAGTTTTGAAAGACAAATCTTGTGCATGATCCCTTTAATGTTCATGAACTAGGTCGGCATCACCTTTTATGTCGATTTCACCTGACAATTTTTGTTTGGTTGAAGCTAGCCAGGGGACTTTTATTGACTTGACTTTACGAATTGTGCTGATTGTACCAAGACTTTTTGCTTGTCACGATTTTGTTAGAAATTGTGGATTTTCCGTGACTGCAATCTTCATGGCATGACAGGCTCCTACGCGACGAGTCATTTGCTCTTTGTTGAGAAGCCAGAACACATGCTTAGCAGCCACTTGGCGTATTACCACATTATATTGCAAAATGCAATGGATAGAGCTGCATTCAGAATGACAAAGGTCTATGAGATTATCACTTGTTATATGTTGAACCTCCCTGCAGTGGCAAAGCGAGGTGGTGGCACAATGAACCCTCTGTCCCCTCCCCTCCCCCATTACTGTTTTTCACCATGGCATTCAGAGCAAAAAAATGATTTTTTCAAGGAGGTGCCGACACCCGATAAAGCTTTCTTCCTATGCCCCTGTCTCCCTGATGAGAATGTTGGTGATGCTGTCCTCAGTTTGTGCACTTGAAGGACAAACGGAACAAGGCTGATGTTCAGTTGTCGTTACCCCCCTTTTAACCTGAGCAAACCATTTGCACACTTGCACTTTAGAGAGAGCATGTTCTTTTTTAAACTTTGCATTTTCATAACAGTTTGTGCTGCTCAAACGGGGTGTTGAAGAAGCAGGAGTTGACTCAGCGAACGAGAGATTTATTTAGTGAAAGCGCTAACTGAATGCAAGCCTGCGATTACAGCCCGTTATCTTCGTTTTTCTCCACTCGAGCTCCGTGTCCACTGCCTTTGTTACAATCACCCCCGGGCAATAAGGGAGCTATGCTGGCGACCTAAGCATAGGTGCACACAGGAGGGTCATGGTATCCCTTGAGCCGAAAGACATGTACGATTTCTTGTCCTCGACGACACTTGTCCGGAGATGCGTCCAGCGGCTCTACAAGGTAGTTGACAGAGGTTGTTTGGTGTACAATTCGATAGGGATCATGGTACTTGGACGAAAGCTTGTAGGAGAGTCCCGGATGAGTAGAAGGAATCCATAGCCACACCAGCGAGTTAGGAGCAAAGCTCATAGGTGTGGTTGACGCGTCGTGGCGATCTTCATGGCGCGTCTGGTCGTGTAACGTGAACGCACGAGCAAGCTTCTGACATTTTTCAGATGTGCTGCTGCTTGTGAAACGGTTGTCAACTCTGAAGGGTCCGGTCGATAAGAAAGAATAGTAGCTATTGATGATGGCTCGCGTCCATAAAGAAGAAAGAAAGGCGAAAATCCAGTGGTGCTTTGCGTTGCAGTGTTGTAGGCATACGTCACAAAAGGCAGTATGCTATCCTAATTTGACTGGTTGAACAAAGCGTACATGGCCAGCATGTCACCAAGTGCACGATTAAAACGCTCTGTCACCCATTAGTTTGCGGGTGATAGTCTGTGGTAGTGCGGTGTATGATGAAACACTCGCTCAACAATGCTTTGATGGCGTCGGAGAGAAGTGCCCTCGTTACACTGCATTCTTACCTTGTAAAAAAAAAAACGGAAACACCGCAACTGGGCATTGTCTCTGGGAGCCTGCCATTTCTGTGTTCATGGTTAACCTACAGATAAACATGCACACAAATTCTAGAGAAACAACGGCCATTGTTTGCCAGTTGACGTAACTTGGTACACCGACTCAGGAGAGGTGATTTCACAACGCCCTGACGGCGCGACCACATTCTACCAGTCCGCGGTGCACAGGAGTGCCATTTCGGTTATTTTCTCCACCCACCTCAAATGTCTCTGCTGTCATCCACGCACTATTGCCGAGAAGTCATGTGTGCAGTGTGACAAGTTAGATGGTCGTTTCTTATTCTAGTGCACTCAGTTAAAGGGTCAGAAGTGGTAGCAGAAAACATAAGATACTTATCGACTCACAGTAAGAGAGAATTTATTACAGTTTAACTCATTTATGAGATGCATTCATCGGGCGATAATTCTTGTCTTTTGTATGAGACGTCTCTCAAAAGCAGGATAGCTCGTATGCATGTTGTTATCAACCCGTATTTTACCGTAGGTGCACTGTTGTCTGTTATACCCATTTTTTTCTTATATTATTGTTTCATATAAAGGGGCTTGATTTTAATACTAAAGTGACAACAACAAAAAACTGGTGCATAGGCCAGTCATGTTGATCAGTGATGGTGACAAAAGAACTGTAATTAGCAATTGACAATGGGTACAAAATTTGGACAGGATGCAGATTGAATCTAATGAACAATATAGGCATTTAACAGTGGCTAGCTGAAGCAGTGTTCCAAACAAAACAAAGAGATGGGATAGCACCACCTCATGGAAGGCAGAGTTGTGCCAAAGGACAGTGTATGGTTGCGACCATACTAAAGGTGATTGCTATCCCACAATTGGTTAAAAAGTTATAGAAACAGGGGACAGAAGTAATAACACATGTTTCATGTGTGCTAGCTTCTCTCTTTCGTTGTGCTTTTCAGACAATTGTGGAAAACCGACTGTTCCAGTACTTAGCGTTTTTCAGTGAATATTCCACAGTTACATGTTGTGACGAACTATATTCTAGCGTCACAACATAGAGACTGTCAAGTGTAAATAGGTATTTTGTCACTGTATTTATTGCTGCACCATATTGGCTTTCTGCCTTTGCCTAGGTCCACATCGAAAAGGCAAATTGCTGTTCCATCTGTGCTCTGTTTTTCTGAAAGAGAAAATTGCATCAACATGAATAAGCCACTGAAGAGACGAAATTAAAAGAAATACAGTAGACTACTGTTAAACAGAACTTGTCGAGACCAGGAAAATATCTTCCGTATAATGGTAGTTCCACATGTACAGGGACGAACAAGGATGTGGAATTCAAGTGTGGACAACCTGCCGTGGTTACAGTCACCCGAAAGTTGCGGGTCCGATCCTAGCCACTGCAGTCGCATTTCAATGAAGGGGAAATGCTAGAAGCTTGTGTACTGTGCAATATCAGTGCACTTTGAAGAACACCAGGTTGTGTAAATTTTTGGAGCCCTTCACTACAGCATCCCTCATAATTATACTGTGGTTTTTGTTGGAAAATCCCAGGTATTACTGTCAATTCAAATATGAAACCAATCATATTTGCGGCAATTCTGTTTGAGCGGCGATTCTGTTTGAGAGATTTTTCTTTACTGAACGTCTGCCATGTACTAATGCCCTTGGCCTTTAAACTTCACAAAAGTCTGCAATTTCGGAGCAGCTTCTAGGCTATGGTGTCGCCTCCATGTGATTATACAGAAACAGGCCTCTAGCTATTTAAATTCAAGAATTTTTGCTGATGATGATGTCCTATATATTAGCAAAAGTAACATGTAGTCAAATATTATTCGCGAAAATTCGAGCAGACTTCAGGAAATCTTCGTGTTTTAAACTGGTTACCTTTTCACTGCAGCTGCCGCAACTTCTGTTTTGGTCACTGTCAATGAGAGCGTCTGGGTGTATTTCAAGAAAATGTGAAACCCATCTCAATTTTCTCGCGTATAACCCGCACCGGCACTGCCAACTACAACGTGAAAAAAAAATATAGTTCGCATATGACCGTGAAGCCGCTTCCCTTTTGTTACCGCAAAGCCAACTTCCGTCCCGAAATCAGCGCATAACTCGCACCCCGACTTTTAGCTCTGAATTTTCTGTCTTGCTGGTGCGGGCTGTGCACTAGAAAATACGCAACTTGGTGTAGTTTGCTGCAGTGCTCACCAAATAGAAGTTACTTTCAAATGGTCGATTACAGTTCGCGTGTGCGTGAGCGAAAGATGTACTGAGAGGTTCGGTAGATGTTTGCCATGAAATTTCAACGATCGCGGGCTCCCAAATGGTTGCCTGAATAAAGGGATAGATGGCGCGACGTGAGCGCGCGAGGCTGCCGTGTTGCGCGGCGGAGCCATCTTGTTGGAGAAAGTCGTCGTTAGCGGGAGCACCTAAGGGCTGCGGGGGAACGGCATGCATTTCTTCGGTACTGACCAAAGGAAACAATGCTTAGCTTATCGAAACGTTTGCAGGACAATTATCTGTCACATGGAAGGGATTCGTGTGCTGGCAGTGTTCCCATTACGTCATTTACTTCTACTTTCTCTCCCCTCCTCCTCGCCCCGCCGCGGTGGTCTAGTGGCTAAGGTACTCGGCTGCTGACCCGCAGGTCGCGGGTTCGATTCCCGGCTGCGGCGGCTGCTTTTCTGATGGAGGCGGAAATGTTGTAGGCCCGTGTACTCAGATTTGGGTGCACGTTAAAGAATCCCAGGTGGTCAAAATTTCCGGAGCCCTCCACTACGGCGTCTCTCATAATCAAATGGTGGTTTTGGGACGTTAAACCCCACAAATCAATCAAATAATCTCCCCTCCTCCTTACTTTCCGTTTTCCGTTATACGATGGTCCAGGCCAGCCCCGTAGCCACGCGGGGTTGAGGTGGGAGGCGCCCAAGCTCCCCTCCCCCCTCCTGAAATTCCAGTGGAAAGGAGTATTTTACGGAGAATCGATGAATGAAATAAGTGTTTTCGACCCCCCCCCCCCCCCCCCACGGACAAATATTCCTGGCCACTGGCCTGGTCCAGACACTCAGAACTTTAAAGATAGAAGTGGGGAAAAAAAGTGTTCAGCGTCAGAGTATCCTAAATATGTTCTATAGTCCTGATCAAAGAAGATTGGTCATGATCTGCTGAAATATGTCCCCAGTGTGTCCTTGATAAGGACAGATTTCTGTATATGCGATGTTTTTTTTAATTTAAAGCAAACTATACGATGTTTTTTTTTATTTAAAGCAAACGATACGTATATCTTGCTTATTAGAATTTCCTCCAAGTTTTTTACGGAAAATTCAAGTAAGAAACTTGGCGCTGTGATTTGCAATATTAGCGAAGCGCTGTGCTGTGACCGTCACCTCTGTATCACTTTTCCATTTAGATGCAGCTTCCCTTGTGTAAAGCTGCGTATATATAGTAATAGTATACAGTAATAAAATTTTACTGTATGCCCCCTACACCCTATGCCTCTTCTGGGGCTTATGAAGTATTATTGAAAGAAGTATTATAAAAATAATAAAGAATTGTTTCGTATGACGACGCCATTTTATTTATAGCATGCCATCTTTCGTGGCCTCGTCTGCGGGATTATTCAAGCGTGGTGGGGGCGGGCTCCATTTAGTGCATAGAAAAAAAAATGGGGATACGTTATAAGCAATCAATTTTATTTTGCACTGTGTTATATGTTGTTTTTTTCTTTCCTCACCATATTTAGGCATAAGGCTAGCGCCCCCCTCCCGATATTTGTTTTCTATCGTGCATGTGTATATATACACACTTAAAACTCAAACGCACAAAAATAAAGTATGGTCGAACCTTCCCCTCCTCTCCGCCTCCCCCGCTCTCACCTCAAAAAAAAAATTTGGCGAACCTAAATTCAGTTTTTACTGGATGTGATGCCACTGGATGTGATGCCAAAATACGTTAAAATACGGGAATTTGTGACGTCGAATTGACGTTTACGTGCCGAAGATTTCGCGCGGAATTCAAACATGGAACTTTAGTCAATTTCGTATTGTGATAGCTGACCTATACGATGGCGAAATTAATTACTACAGATTTATGGAGAGATAATCTATTATTCTTTTAGAACTCCATTTCTATTATCGAATGACAGAACGTTTCGCTACAGTGTCCCCTTTAACATCTAAGTAAATGTGCGACGAATGAGCGGGGGGCGAAGGAAAGACAGACGGTCCGACGTGAAGCACAGCAGGCGTTCGTTGTCGTCTGAAGATAACACACGCTACGACGCCTGTCTTGCCTGCTTCCGGGATATCACGTTCTCCTTGCATCCCTTGTACCCGCTGACGGCGGAGGATGGAGAAACCCTCTCCTTTCTCCTCGTCTTCTCTGTGCCGCGCGTGTATCGCATTCCGTGCCGTGTGCCTGCTCCGACGTCGTCCCTTTCATGCACTATGGAACACTGGACGTCGCGTTGTTTCTCGCGCGCTGCCTTATTCATAATCGCCGAGCACTTCGTCGCGCCGCGACGACCTAGAGCAGACAGCTCGGCGCGTGTCATTTTGTTTTTTGTGCGTTTGAAAGGGAAAGATAACGTGGACACGGAGAGAGAGGTGGGAACGGAGAAACGTGCATGTATACGGCAGCTCCAGATGGGAGGCGAAGTGGGATCCGCTTCTCCTTCCTCGCTTAATTAATTTCAGCCCGACGCAAGTGTAGCGAGGTACGCGTACGCTACGATAATGCTTGCGCAAGTGTTGAAGGGATGTGATGAAGAGTGGGGTGGGGGGTGGAATAGTGCAACGAGGGACGTGCGCGACTTGACCGTCTCATTTGGTTGAGAGACTCGGTTCGCCTCTACGTCCTGCGATAGTGGGCGCCTGCGCGTGTGTTTCGTGTGCCTCCTACACGTACGCTCGCCTTGCCCGCTGCTGGCCGAGCGGTTGGCGCCCGCCAGGCGTCAGCGCAGTCGCGCGATGCCTCGTGCGCCTGAGATGTATGTATGTATGTATGTATGTATGTATGTATGTATGTATGTATGTATGTATGTATGTATGTACGTACGTACGTACGTACGTATGTGCGTATGTATGTATGTATGTATGTATGTATGTATGTATGCATGTATGTGCGTATGTATGTACGTATGTATGCATGCATGTATGTATGCATGCATGTATGTGCGTATGTACGTATGTGCGTATGTACGTATGTACGTATGTTCGTATGTATGTATGTATGTACGTATGTTCGTATGTATGTACGTAGGTACGTATGTTCGTATGTATGTATGTATGTATGTACGTATGTTCGTATGTATGTATGTGCGTAGGTACGTATGTTCGTATGTATGTATGTATGTATGTATGCATGCATGTATGTATGTATGTATGTATGTGCGACACAGTTGGTGCTACATTAAGCGCAAACTGTCTTAGTCGCACTTATTAAGGGCGGATGGGCGCATGGCTGTGGACGCTGTGGCCGCCCGCAGCTATTAGCTACAAGCTTCCGTTCATGTCTGAAATAAAGCGCGTGGACCTATAGCACGCTGCGCTGGTATATGCATATTCTTGCGATAGCTGCGGCCGAATTGGCCGCTCTAGACAAGTCTGATTCAGACTGCGCAACGTACGTGACAAGGCTTGTTCAGTATATGGGGAGCGCGCAGTGAAGGCGAACTCGAGGCCAGGTTATAGAAACACGTTACATAATGCTCGTTGTGTTGTCAAATGCGTGTTTCTATATGCCGTCTTCGGCTTCTTTTAGCGCTCTCGATCAATAATTGTTTCCGTACGGGCAACAAAAACGGAACGCTGTATTTTACATATTTTTTGTTTGTTTAACGCTTTTGAAGTTTTATTCCTTTCTCTCCTTTTTTTTTTTTTTTAGCCAGCTGCGATGATTCGACGTGCAGCGTAGGTCGTAGCTCGGAGGCATTCTTTGCCGACACGTATAGCTGTTGAACCGTTGTTTTTCTCGAAGTAAATGTCAGCCGTCAGTACGTAAACAGGGCTGCATTTCACCCGCGTCCCAGTGTACGCTGTCTATACACAGAAGAATCGCTGCACGCGAAGCTGCTATGGAGGCGACCCACTTTATCCTACTCAGCCGTTGGCGCGAAGCCATTGGGCGGAGAACGTAATCATTACGAATGTTTGCGCTTGTACGTTCTCTATATACGGGTCGACTCGAACAACGGATGAATCCTTTTCAGAAACCTTCGGTGATCGAAGGCGTCGTCTGAGAGCTCGTGCGGTGCCAGAACTTCTGCTGTAGACCCCGTCTAAATCTCGTTTATTTCGTGCAAATAGTGACGTATGTATACGCACACGTACGAACTAAGGCTCCTTTTTTTTGAGAGAGAGAGAAATACCTCGATTTCTTTAAGACGGTGTCATACAGCGCTTTATAAACACACACATGAGAAAGAAAGACGGTGTTAAAAAGGCGCGAGTGCTCTTTGAAGCGTGCACCTTCGAAGAGGGATCGGAGAAAAAACAGAAAAAAAAAAAAACGATATCGGTTTACGACTCGGGCTAAGAGTCGACTGAAGCCTCGTCTCTTCAACGCTGACATTGCTCGTGCGCGTTTGTGTATATATATATTTATACACACACACATAAGACGAGATCCCGAGTGGGCGCGGAAGCGAAATAAATTCCAAACGAGGCATTACCGTTTCGGAAAATCCCTTTGAGAACCTCTTTGGAGCTGTATAAGGGAGACATTTGCATCCGTGTTGTCGGAATCTCGCAGCCGCGCTGCGGTACCATGGAGCGGCGGGAAATGTAAAAGTGTACACGCAATACGCCTTCTATCGACATTCGGTCGGCGGGGGCGGCGATTTGAGTTTGGAAGTCGGAAGGTTTCAGCGCGTTCTCGGTACCTATATATATATATATATATATATATATATATATATAAAATAAGGGAGAGAAGTGTATACCTAAGGGCTCGTATTTCCGTGGTTTAACACAATATTAATGAGATATAACAGACTGTAATGCCAAGGAATGTACAGGGGAAGTTATTAGAACCAAAGGAATGTAAATAAGAAGAAAGAAGAAAGAAAGGTGGATGAAAAAATTACCAGCTGTGAGCAGGAATCGAACCCACGACCTTCGAATAACGCGTTCGATGCTCTCTCTCTCTCTCTCTATATATATATATATATATATATATATATATATATATATATGTGTGTGTGTGTGTGTGTGTGTGTGTGTGTGTGTGTGTGTGTGTGTGTGTGTGCGTGTGCGTGCGCGAGCGTGCGTGTGTGTTTACTGCGGGGGCGGCGCGCGATGATATTCTTCAATGGTTTTCATCCCCCACGCCATTCCCTTTTATTAAATATATATAATTTTTACGTTTCCGCGAATCAAAAGAATTTCTTTGCGGGAAATTGAGTTTTGAGTCACGTGGTTTCGCTAATTAGCCCCGGCTCTCTCTCCTGCGCAGTTATATATATATATATATATATATATATATATATATATATATATATATATATATATATATATATATATATATATATATATATATATATATATATATATATATATATATATATATATCGGGCTCGCGTGCATCCTTCGAGCGTTGCCATGCACCGCGCGACGTGGCCGATCCCGGGGGCCGACTGTCTATACACGCTGCAGCGTCGAATCGACTGCGCGGATATGTGCGTATACACACACACACGCGTAAATTTGCTCCTTCTCGGTCGGCCGTGTTAGAAATCGAGCCTTTCGCCTTTGTGCATTTCTTTCTTTCGCGCGCGCGTGGCAGACGCTCGCCGTTATTAGCGGGGCCTCTTTCCCTTCGCTCGAATCGATACGCCCTTCTTTCTTGCTTGCTTGCGTCCTTATTTCTTTATGTCCATCTCTCACTTTCAGGCACGATTTGAAGGCACCGAGAAATGGTTACGATTCATGGTAATAAGGGCTGCAGCGCGAGCACGAAGGTGCTATAGAAGAAACGTGAAACGAAAGGCGAGGCAAGGAAAGCAAAGAGGACAACATTATCCTCAATGATACATTATCCTCAATGATACATTATCCTCAATGATACTTCTCTCAGAATTTATGCCCATTCTTTCCTTTTTATTATTGCTTTTCATGTTCATGCCACTTCATGACCATACATTTGAACTACTCTCTTTTTATCTTAGCACTGTTTTCATAAACTTTTTGTATTACTTTTTTGTGATGTTATACCTGTATGTTTATTTCATATTTGTTGTACATGATTGACTACCATTCCTGCTGCTTTGTCAACTTGTGAACGGGGTCAGGACCTCGTCAATCTCTTGAGCTTTTAGTCCTGTACTCCACCTTATCTAAAGGAAATAAAATGATTGATTGATTGATTGATTGACAACACGAGCGCTGTTGTCCTCTTTGCTTTCCTTGCCTCGCCTTTCGTTTCACGTTTCTTCTAGCACCTTCGTGCTCGCGCTGCAGCCCTTATTACCATGAATTCAAACCAACTAGCCCAAATAGCCGTTCTTCTTAAATGGTAACGAGCCCCTTTTTTTATTGTGTTGACTTATTTCGAAAAACGCCTATGTACTGGCGTACACAGCCGCAACAGCACGACAGTTTATCATCGCTGGAATCGTGCTTGCGCGCCGCGTTCATTCGTTTATCGCGCACATTTTTCCCCCCCTTCTCCTTTCATGTATACTTTTTCGTTCGGCCGCGGGCGGCGCTTGCGTCGTTCCTTCGTTGTCGTCTGGCGATACCCCGGCATCGTCTATAATGCGTCCATCGCTGGGCGGGCGTGTTCACCTTTGCCTGCGGTGGAGCCGAGATTCCGACCGCATAAATTATTCCGCGCCAAGTGTATTTACGATGCAGCGTGCGCTTCTAGCACGAAACGCGCCTCGCTTTTGTTCGAGCAATGCTATGTATACCACAAGTGCGTCAGCGCGCGGGTCGTTTATACAAGCGCACGAACTCTAGAGTGCGTGTATGAACCTGTTTCGAGGGCGTTGAACCGGTGGGCCGCGGGGCACTCTATGAAAGAAAGTTAAGGACGCTGTTTGCAAATCGTTTCTCGTCGCTGTTCCCAGCGCGCGCCACGAGGGAACGTCGACGGCTCGATAGAAAAGGTCGCGGCGGTGGCTGCAGTCGAAGCGTCCGTCGTCTTGGTGCTGTTGGGACTCCGGGTCCTGCCGGTCTCGTTTTCGGTAGCTGGCCCCGTCGCAGGATCCATCGTCCAACAATTCAGCGAGAAGAAGCGCCCGAACGAACAACAGAGATTTATTTACATGTGGAGAAGTGGTCAACTGATTCAAAGAGAGAGAAGTGAGTGTGATACAAAACGTCTTCGGCGTTTTATAGCGCCACGTTGTTGACACTGGGCGCCTTGTCCGCATCGTCAGCCAATACGATGTCCCCGGCACCTCGGCCACGAGGGAGGGGGAAACACCTCTCACAACACATGGAGTGGCACAACCTAACACGATGTCCATATATGGTCACGGCGCCCTAAAATGTTACCAAACATGGTCACGAACGCACAGCAGATTCCGGAGTTCTCCCGGCGAGAGGAGGAGCCTGAATGGGGAGGTGGGGGTGGACGACCCCGTCGGTCAAGAACCGGTTCTCCCCCAAACTCTTCTTGCTTGGTTCCCTAGGGCCGGTCGTAACAGTGCCGAGGTCGTGGCTTTGATACCGGGGCCGCAGCGACCGCGTTTCCGTGAGGGACAAAGACGAGAACGCTCGCGTTCAATTAATGTAATTTCGCCCCGCCGCGGTGGTTAAGGTACTCGGCTGCTGATCTAGTGGCTAAGGTACTCGGCTGCTGACCCGCAGGTCGCCGGATCGAATCCCGGCTGCGGCGGCTGCATTTCCTATGGAGGTGGAAATGTTGTAGGCCCGTGTGCTCAGATTTGGGTGCACGTTAAAGACCCTCAAGTGGTCGAAATTTCCGGAGCCCCCCACCACGGCGTCTCTTACAATCATATGGTGGTTTTGGGACGTTAAACCCCACATATCAATCAATCAATCGGTTATAGTGTAATTTCATTGTGACGTGATCGGGCTGCACCCGCACCTAACTTATTATTGCTGAAGCGCAATTTTCGGGAAGTTTCGAGGCCATTTTAGACGGTTCTATAGTTAGATGGCGCGTGCAACTCGAGCACCTTATTACGGGGCTAACGCGAGCCCCGGGGATAACGCTGCGAAGGCCTATACGACGTTCATCACTTGTACTCGGAGTTATAGTTTTATTTATCTGGACACTCAAAACTGTTATGGAGGCGATACGCTTCATCCTACTGAGCCGTTGGCGTGAAGCCATTGGGCAGAGAACATGATCATTACGAGTGTTTGTAGGCCCTCTGTTTGTGGGCTCTTTGTCGGCAGATGGCCAGTCTGCCGTACTGCCGCCATCTTCGCCGCAATATCGGAAGCACCGTAGACGCTTGGTTAAAGCGGGAAAGTGCTCAAAAGAGTGGTAGGTTGAGACGCTGCCTTGGAAGTTCCTCCCGCGCCGTCCCCGTGACGTGATTATCTTGACTACGTAATACTTTATTGGTAAGGAATGGTTCAGACTGTGTTGAGCGGAATCCGACATTTTAGACAACAACAACAACAACAACAACAACAACAACAACAATAATAATAATAATAATAATAATAATAATAATAATAATAATAATAATAATAATGTCAACAACAACTACTTGGGTTTTGTGTCCTGCAGAACCAAGATATGATTTCGGACTTAACCCAGAAAATTTTGAAGAAATTTCATTAAACCAGTGCGTTGAAAGTACGCTATAGGTTACGACGAAAGCAGCGCTTTTCTTCGGAGCGACTGCTTTGTATATTATGATGTAGAGCACCCTTGTTACTAGCGATGTTTGAAGAACACCAGGTGGTCGATATTTCCGGAGCCCTCCATTTAGGACGTAATATTACTCGTGCCATGCTTTTGTATGTTATACGCGTGCGTTATATCATCTGCGCGTGACGTGCCCACATACCAACGGGGGTGAAGGTGTACGAAGGAGGGAGGCAGTGCTTGGAGTGTCACTGCAGGCGCGCCAAGGATGACGGGTGAGGAGGTCTCGGAGAAGGCAAACCGAGAGTGTATACTCATAACGCTGACCGCTTCGAGGCACGTGATTACGTTCTCCGGAGTACGGTATAGCGAACGAGTTCGCGTTGGGCGGCTCGCTATGCAATTTTTTTATTTTTATTTATTTACAATACTGCTAGCCCTTGCGGGCTGTAGCAGGGGTAGGAGGTGAACAGGTGAACAATACACCAACAATGTTAGGCAAAAAACAAGTCCAGCCGTCGTTGAAAATCCTGTGAGGATCTACATCCTGTAAGTACCTCGGGAGGAAGCGCATTCCAGTCAACAATAGATCGGGAAAAATCGGGAAAAAGGTGCGCGTGCAGTCACGCCGTGCTCTTGAATATGCGTCGCGTGGTCGCTCGTAGAGAGAGAGAGTGTGTGTCCGTGTCCGTATAGAATTACTCGTCTGCATCTCTATAGACTTGCTTGCAAACTATATGTGCATTCTGAACTCGCGTGTATAATGCGTGCGCACGGAGCTTTATATAGCTGAGTGCGCGCCTCCTTGCGCGTTTCTATAACGTGCACGTTTCTAGACTCTTTTTTTTTTTCTCTCTCTCGCCTACGAGGCCACGAGATTAGCAGACCCCTCTTCCGATGTTTCATTCACCCTTCATCCCTCTTTCCTTCCCTTTTCCCTTATCCCCTGTGTAGAGTAGCAGGCTAGAGCGAACTAGCTCAGGCCGACCTCTCTGCCTTCTAATAAATTCTCACTCTCTTCCGATGTTTCAAAAGCATTACGCGTGCTTACACTCTGCGCTGACACCCTCGTGAGGTACTCGGCTAATTGGCGCAGTATCACTCAAGTTTCACTCAAGATGTACACCCGTCTACGTCACAAGTCTGTATATATATATATAGTTGGCATACCATTGCGTAAGTGTCGCGTTGCAGTAGAACAAGGGTCTGAAACGCGTGGCCCGCGAGCGGCAAGCGGTTCGCGGCCCTAACATGACTGTCTTTGGCCCACTTTTTTTTTTTCAATCTTCTCAATAGGTATTGTCGCTAGCTGCACTAACTTGACTCTTCTCAAGCGTCCTGAAACACACCACGTGTTGGTACATAAGTGTGCAGCAAAAACTCTGCATTTAAGAATGGGCGTCCAAATTTTAATCGTTTTTGGAGATCTGTATCGGCACGTTGGACTCCCGAAACAAAGTATATCCTTCAGAAATGACCCGTACAAGAGATACTCGAAAGGGAGTTTCTCTTGAGATTGAACATTTTATGGCAATTACCACGAGCTGCTGAAGTGCGCAGCGAATACGGGCAAGCGGATATATATATACAGTGCAACCTGCACTGTTTCTGTTTTTGTTTTTGTTTTTGAGCGTGATCGGAGTTGGTCGGAAATTGACCGGTTACATTTGATACGTGGAGTGACCGTATCACGTGAAATGTGGTCGCGGGTTCGACTCTAAAAAGCAAAACGGCTGCGTATTGCGCGACGGCAGCTCACGGTAAAGAACACCGAATGAATGAAAATTCCGGAACCTTCCACTACGGCGTCTTTAAGAGATCATATCGCATCAGATATTATTATTATTATATTTTTTAGTTTTTCTCTTCCCTATTTTTATTTTCGGTTTGTCCCCCCCCCTTTTTTTATTTTTTCAAGCATAGAGCGAGAAAGCACACATCGCTTTTCTGTCAGCCTGTGTGCACATTCTTCATCTCCGTCTCTTCGTCAACGTCCTGCGCACACTCCTCGCTTTGGCCGTTTAGGAAGGGCCCACAAAAGCGCCCACGTTCTTTTCCCGTCCGTCCGCTACATCACAGCTGAGTGTTCTTGTTTTAGAGAAAAAAAAATGATTCACTGGTCTCGGTGTCAGAATTTCGCCCCCGCCCCCCTTTTTTTTCTGACGTCACGAGTGCTGGTATACGGGAAATTCAAGACGGCGTCGGCACCCATCTCTCTCTGCCTTCTGTCTCTCTTTAACGTTGCTCATTTAATAGTGACTCTCTCGTTTTTGGGTAAACGTTGCCTGCTTAATATTCCAGACGTGTCATGCATACCGAAATGCACCCTGATATCTATGTGTCCCCCCTCGTCCGCCATGTAAGTATAGGCTTCCGGGTATACTTTCTCCAGCTGGCCGTTTTAGTTCGTTTCACTGCTTGTCGTGGCGCCGCCCACCGCGCTGTCGACTTTCGTTTTTTTTTTTTCGTGATGTACTTCGCCCGGCCTGCCATACGGCGAGGCGGATTTCGAGTCTCCTTCCAAGATTAATGGATTATGTCCATTAATCTTGTCCGTGGTGTAGAGAGAAGCGGGACGGCCGAGCGGGACAGCGCTACGTGGTATATGCGCGACTCGGGCCGCAACTGAGAGAAACGGCCTTGACGACGACGCGCGCATGGCTGACGTTGAGCAACGACCGCGAGCGCACCGACCGTTTTCAAAAGGGTATACTCGCGGCTCGTCCAAATGGAACGCCGCTATTGCGGTGTTGAAAGCAGTAACAGTACTATTTACAGTATATACAGTTGGTGCGGTTGCCGCGAGTTTTTTGTTTTTTTTACTCGAATTTTTCTGGAAACTCTCGGGTAAATAAACCCCCGGACGTCGCACAACAGCGGATTGCGACGAAAACGCCAGCTTTCTTTTTGCTATTCTTTCCTGTCATCCCTTGTACCCCCCCCCCCCCTTCCTAAAAGAAAAACAATCTCGTTAACGGTTCCCCAAATCTGCAACCCCGCAATATGGCCCGAGTTGGAGGCAGTGCTCCAACTCGGCCCTGCAATGGCCCGAGTTGAGGGAGTTAGTTTGGTTAGTTTGTTACGGATAAAAAAATGAGCGCATTTATTTTTTTCTGTTTACAACGGAAATGAAGAAAACGCTGATGCCGATGTGGTTTGACAGAGGCCTCTCTTCCAGTAATATTTCGGCTTGGAGGGCATATACGTAGTCCACAAATAATACAAAACATTCTTTACGAACGGGATTCAACTGAAAAGTCATGAAAAAGAAAGAACGTGTCTACAAGAAATGTATAAATACAGCATAATGCAATTAAAGAACGTTTCGCCTTAAACCACTACCTAAACCTGAGTCGAAGCAAAAAAAAAAGGCAATATGTACTGTAATTCTAGCCAAACAGACAGACTCGATAGTGTTTAATGAGGAGTTTTATTCTTCTAGTTAGCTCTGTTTCTTAGGGGACCTTATTGCACTTATTTGTCTTTATGAAATATTTTGAAAAAACAACGAACGATAAAGGAAACACACAGGTTACGCACTTGGGGCTACAGTGTTGTTGCGACATTCTCGTAAAACGTAAGCGCGGCCGTCTGCGATGTTCTGCTTTCCCCGCTCAAAGGGATGCTTTATTCGTAACTTCCAGCTTCCGCATCGGGAATCTGTTTCAGTAAGAACCAATTGTTTGTCCTGCGCTAGTACTGGCCCTTTCTTACTCCTTGCGGAGATGTGGTTCCCAGATATAGGAGTTTGGTGTTGTTACGTCTGCTGCGCCTATATATAGATGTGTAGTTCGTGCGCAAATAACACACCGCGAGGGCGAGTATTCTCGTTCGGCTGACTATCTATTTCTCCGTACTCCGTAACCTTCAACCCTTTCGGTAAGTGCACGCTGCGGATATGTCTATATATAGCGCGGTGTGTGCATATACGCAGTATACACTGGAAGTCCATCGCCGCGGGAAACGAGCTGGCCTTGTTGTTAAGCGCCCTGTATGCGCATGCGCACTCCTTTGTTTCGCGTCGGCGTATACGTACGAACCACTTGTCCTTTCGCTTTTCCTTTGCCCCAGTGTGTGCGTGCTGCGGTCGTCCTGCTGCATTTACTTCCGTAGTCGGTCGCGGGAAGCGAAAGGATCCGTGGGCCCTGTAAGAGACACGACGTCTCGGGACTCTTGTAGCCTCTTTCCCGCAACAGTATTGACCGTTTCGCGTGATAAGTCACACGGCACTATACACGGCCGCTTTCCAAGAACGAGCCCCCCCCGGTTGCACAGTTCGTTAACTACACAAACGGAAACGGTGCTGTTCGCCCAAGTGTGCCACATAGCTATCCTTGTGGAGCGCCGTCCGGCTCTCCAAAGAAAACAAGCGCGCCCCTTGCTCGCTTCGTTTCGCACATGGGCGCGCGGGTCTGCCGCTGCCGCGTCTTTCTTCGTTGGCGAACTGGGCATTACGAAGTTTTCCGGCCGCTCTCCGTGTAACCTGACGACGCTGTCGGGCTTGCGTTAACTACGTTATCGCTACTGCGACAAGGCGAGCTGGCGTTTCGGCCACGCTGGCCGAGTGGATTAGAGGGAATTTAGGGGCGGAACGAGTCAGT